>NW_028225179.1:45151670-45156670 GCF_052327205.1 Somniosus microcephalus
TGGCGGGCGGGGCGGGAGGCCGAGAGTTTCAAGTTATCTCTGGAATGATGCATGACAGTTTGTGTGTTAATGTTGTCTGAACACTTTATAGGGAAGGCTGGGTGACGGGAGCGAGAGGGAGGGACCCCAAGGTCCCGACACTGTCTGCGGAATGAATTGCAGCCGGGTTTTTTTTTTCAATCGCGCGAACTATTCTCAAAGCGGTTAGCAAAAAATGTCGAACTCCACGCCCCCTCCCCTCCCCCTCCCCTCCCCCCGCCACACACACCCTGCATTGCCCCTTTAAGAGAGGGAGCCTCTCTTGGAGGAGGGGCAAAGGGGCTGCAGTGCCACCTGGCTACCAGGAGGCGGCGCTGTTGCCCCATGCGTTACAATGGGCAGCGGCGCCACCTGCTGGTGTCGAACCCCCACCTGCTCCTCTTAAAGGGGAAATGACAACTATTCGGCCTGGTTTGTGTTTTTTTTCCAATTTCCCCCTTGGCTCACCTCAGCTGTCACGGCTTGACACGGTCAGTCGTGCGGGTTAAAAGCTGCCAGAGTTTACGGGATCAGTTATAGAAAGGGCCGGCACAGACTCGATGGGCTGAATGGTCTCCTTCTGTGCTGTACGGTTCCATGATATTTCACAGTAACTTATTTCTCGTGGGTTTTTTTAAAGTTATTAACATATACGCCATTTACCCTGCTTAAGATCGACTCCCTCCATCCCGCTCTGCGGAGAGGGTCCAAGCGATGCCCGGGAGAGAGCACGACAGACAGACAGAGAGAGAGAGAGTTTCTGATTTTAACATCTTGCGAGCATCTCGCTGCTGTGAAATATTGGTGGGTGGGAGAGGAGGTGGTGTTGGGAGAGGGTACCGATTACAAGCCCGCCCCACCGCGATGAATTATTTTAAATCTGATCGCGGTAGATGTTTGTTGCCCAGCCCAGGGTGTTGAGGGATATGGAGCCAAGGCGAGTGAATGGAGTTCAGGCACATGATCAGCCACGGTTTCGTTGAATGGCGGGACAGGCTCGAGGGGCTGAAGGGCCTCCTCCTCCTGTTCCTTCGCTCCACCTCTCTCTGTCGCTTCCTCCTCCTCCCGACACTGCCCTCACCAGGCCTCTGTGGCTCCGTCGAGGAGAGTTGGGACTCCATGGGCCCTCAAACGTAGCTGAAGGGAGGGGGTTCGAGCGTGGGCTAACCCGCCGGCCCTCCTATAATCGTAGAACGATACAGCACAGAAGGGGGCCATTCGGCCCATTGGGCCTGTGCCGGCCCTTCTCTCACTGGCACCGTTTTAAATAGTGTGCAGGGACAGAGGGACCTGGGAGTTAATGTGCAGAGGTCCCCGAAGGTGGCAGGACATATTGACAGAGTGGTTAGCAAAGCATAGAGGATCTTGGGCTTCATAAATAGAGGTATTTAGTGCAAAAGTAGCGAAGTTATGCTGAACCTTTATAAAGCGCTGGTTGGGCCACAACTGGAGTATTGTGTCCAGTTCTGGTCACCACACTTTAGGAAGGATGTGAAGGCCCTTGAGAGGGTGCAGAGGAGATTTACCAGCATGGTTCCGGGGATGGGGGATCTTAGCTACAAGGACAGGTTGGAGAAGCTGGATTTGTTTTCATTAGAGCAAAGGAGGTTGAGGGGTGATTTGATGGAGGTGTACAAGATTATTGGGGGTTTGGATAGGCTAGACGGGGAAAGGCTGTTCCCACTAGTTGATGGTACAAGGACTAGGGGAGACAGATTTAAGGTTTTGGGCAAGAGATACAGGGGGAACCTGAGGATAAATTTTTTACGCAGCGAGTGGTGAGGACCTGGAACTCACTGCCGACGGAAGTGGTGGAAGCGGAGACACTCGATGTTTTCAAGGGGAGACTGGATAGGCACTCGAGGGAAATAAACTTGCAGGGCTACGGGGATAGAGCGGGGGAATGGGACTGACTGGACTACTCTACAGAGAGCTGGCACGGACTCGATGGGCCGAATGGCCTCCTTCTGTGCTGTTCTGACTCTATGGCCTCCCCCTCCCCTACCCTCCAGTTCCAAGTTCCAGTCACCAATAGCACAACAGAGCGAGAGAGACTTTGCTTATCAATAAAACGCTCACCCAGAGAGGCACTGGCTGAGGGGGAACTGCCCCGTTTGACACCCACCCCACCCTCTCTCCTCTCGCCAACCCCCCACCCCAAAGACTCCGGCTACCCCGGGAAGGAATTCCCCTCCCAAGCAGGATAGCCTGACCCACCGCGCCTCCGCCTCCGCCTTCCCTCCCGTGACACAATTTGGCAGGAAGAACGAGGAGAGGCAATATAAACTGAAGGGCACAATCCTAAAGTGGGTGCATGAACCGAGAGACCTGGGGGTATATGTGCACAAATCGTCGATGGTGGCAGGGCAGGTTGAGAAAGCATACGGGATACTGGGCTTCATTAATAGAGGCATGGAGTACAAAGGAAGTTATGATGAACCTTTATAAAACATCGGTTCGGCCTCAACTGGAGTATTGTGTCCAATTCTGGGCACCACACTTTAGGAAGGATGTGAAGGACTTAGAGAAAATGCAGAAAAGATTTACCAGAATGGTTCCAGGGATGAGGGGCTTCAGTTACATGGATAGGCTGGAGAAGCTGGGATTGTTCTCCTTAGAGCAGTAGTGAAGGTCGAGAGGAGATTTGATAGAGGTGTTCAAAATCATGAGGGGTCTGGACAGAGTAGATAGTGAGAAACTGGCCCCATTGGCGGAAGGGTCGAGAACCAGAGGACACAGATTGAAGGTGATTGCCAGAAGAACCAAAGGCGACACGAAGAAAATCTTTTTCACGCAGCGAGTGGTTAGGATCTCGAATTCATTGCCTGAAAGGGTGGTGGAGGCAGACTCAATTGTGGCTTTCAAAAGGGAATTGGATAAGTACCTGAAGGAAAGAAATTTGCAGGGCTACGGGGAAAGGGCGGGGGAGCGGGACTAGCTGAAGTGCTCTTGCAGAGAGCCAGCATGGGCTCGACAGGCCGAATGGCCTCCTTCTGTGCTGTAACCATTCTCTGATTCTACAACACGGGGCAATCCCATTCCACAGAAATAGGTGAAGAAAAGGTTCAGTGGTTGGCAGCAGGATTGAGGGAGTAAAAGGGAGGCCTGTGGGGGCGGGGGGGGGGGGGGGGCGACGAAAAACAGAGCGGTCACTCTGCTTTAAAGAAGCACAAAGTGGGATCCCAGGCCCTCCAACAACCACCGCCACAGGAGCTCAATTGGCGATGGGATTGAGAGGCAGTAGCGCTTCTCTTCACGAGGTGGCGCTGTTGGTCACAAATCTCCATGGCTGCAGTCGCATCTCTCCACCACTGGGTGGGGGTGTGGTCCACAAAATTAAACGGCTGCAGTGGAGCCTTTCGACCACTGGGTGGCGCTGTTGTCCACACAATTAAATGGGTGCAGTGGTGAATCCCCACCACTGGATGGGGGTGTTGTCCACGAATTTCACTGCAACCAGGCAAAGGGAGGTCACCCTCTTAAAGGGCTCATCCCCTGAAAGGGGAATCATCGGCTCAATTTTCCTCCTCCCATCCCCCTCAACCCCACCCTCCCAATCTCAGCTTTCAGTGAATTTTGACCATGTATATACTGTAAATATTGAGAGCATGTTGAGTTTTAAACTGTAACTGTGTGACAGTGCCGTACTGTAAGTGTTTACCAATTGGCAATGGCAGTTCCCCTTGTATTCGATATCCACACAATGATTCTATGCAGAATTGTCTTTTTTAATGTGTCAAATACAAAATGAATCTCCAGTGCACATCTCTACAGTCTCGTCTCTTTATTTATCTGCGCTCATTAACTCACAGTCCCTGAGCGGGGCATTACCCACCCACAGTCCAGGGAGCGCCGCACTGTCGGAGGGGCAGTACTGAGGGAGCGCCGCACTGACAGCGGGGCAGTACTGACGGAGTGCTGCACTGTCGGAGGGGCAGTACTGAGGGAGCGCTGCACTGTCGGAGGGGCAGTACTGAGGGAGCGCCGCACTGACAGCGGGGCAGTACTGACGGAGTGCTGCACTGTCGGAGGGGCAGTACTGAGGGAGCGCTGCACTGTCGGAGGGGCAGTACTGAGGGAGCGCCGCACTGTCAGAGGGGCAGTACTGAGGGAGCGCCGCACTGTCGGAGGGGCAGTACTGAGGGAGTGCTGCACTGTCGGAGGGTCAGTACCGAGGGAGCGCTGCACTGTCGGAGGGGCAGTACTGAGGGAGCGCTGCACTGTCGGAGGGGCAGTACTGAGGGAGTGCTGCACTGTCGGAGGGTCAGTACCGAGGGAGTGCTGCACTGTCGGAGGGGCAGTACTGAAGGAGCGCCGCACTGTCGGAGGGGCAGTACTGAGGGAGTGCCGCACTGTCGGAGGGGCAGTACTGAGGGAGTGCCGCACTGTCGGAGGGGCAGCACTGAGGGAGCGCCGCACTGTCGGAGGGGCAGTACTGAGGGAGCGCCGCACTGACAGCGGGGCAGTACTGAGGGAGTGCTGCACTGTCGGAGGGGCAGTGCTGAGTGTAAAGTCTGCGCCTCAATAATACACGGACTTCGGGAGAACAGTTAAACAGGTACTTTACTGAACAAGAGGCAGCTTGAAACTGAAACTACAGAAGCCTGCTAGGGCCTTTTATACAGGGGTGGTCACTGCCGGTACTGCAGTCTAAGACCAGTTATTCCCTTAAAGGTACATACACAACAAGAGACAGAGAGACAGACAGAGAGACAGACACACACACACAGACATAAGAAATAGGAGCAGGAATAGGTCACTTGGCCCCTCGAGCCTGCTCCGCCATTCAATAAGATCAGGGCTGATCTTGGGCTCAAATCCACTTCCCCGCCCGCTCCCCGTAACCCTTCACTCCCTTATCTTGCAAAAAATCTGTCTATCGCCACCTTAAATGTATTTAATGACCCAGCCTCCACGGCTCTCTGGGGCAGAGAATTCCACAGATTGACGACCCTCTGAGAGAAGAAATTCCTCCTCATCTC
>NW_028225179.1:45161670-45176670 GCF_052327205.1 Somniosus microcephalus
CGAGGTCACCTGCACTATGCCATTTTTTCTCAAGAACTCTCTTGTCTCTGTACTCACAAAACAAGTGGCATTGTCACTTACCACGATCTCCGGTAGCCCTTGATTACTGAAGCTCCGACGCAGGCAGTCTATAGTAGCAGTGGCGGAAGCAGAATTTACAGGATAAACATTCATCCATTTGGAATGTGCATCAATGATTATGAGGAACATCTTCCCCATGAATGGACCCGCATAATCTAAGTGCAATCTTCTCCATGGTTTATCCGGCCACTCCCAGGGGTGGAGAGGAGCCGCTGCTGGTGCCTTCCGGTGTTCCTGACAAGTGCTGCATGTCTTGACTAGATTTTCTATCTCCTCATCTAGCTTTGGCCACCACAAGTAACTCCTAGCCAAGGCTTTCATACGCGAGACCTCAGGATGACACTGATGTAGTTGCCCTAGGATAGACTGTCGTGCTGGCTGTGGAATAATCACTCGTGCTCCCCACAACACGCAACCATCCTGCACACTCAGCCCTGTTTTCCTGACACTGTAGGGTGTGAAGTCAGCCCCTTCCGGATGCTGTGGCCATCCCCTCACCACATATTCTCGAACTCTAGACAGTACTGGATCTTTACCTGTCCATGTTCTTACTTGCTCTGCAGTCACAAGTGCCATGTCAGTGTCCTCCAACATCAACACTCTGTCCTCTGGAGCTGCACGGATAGGTGTGCCTGGCAGTGGAAGACAGCTCAAGGTATCTGCGTTCCCATGGTACTTGCCCGCCTTGTAGACGATGACATACTCATATGCCCTCAATGTCACGGCCCACCTCTGGATCCGGGGTGACACCATCTGTGGAACTGCTTTCATTTCATTGAAAAGAGAGAGAAGAGGTTTATGAGAAAAATGGCATAGTGCAGGTGACCTCGGCTCCATATCATCTGTCCTCAAATGGACTTGCAGAGAGAGCCGTACAAACCAGCTCGTGATTTTGTTGTTTAAACATCCTGGCAGACTTCTCTTCTTTATTCAGGGTCCTGTTTTACCTCATCACTAAATGTGATAAATCCATGTAGTGAGACAAGGAACTCGAAGAGGTGAGGTATTAGGATTAATACGAGTACTTTATTAAACGACTGCGAAACAACCAGGCAGGCCTGCATCCAGGCATTGCACCTTTGCTGACCTTAGCAGGAAGCTAACCCCTGACCTTAGCAGCAGCATTGGCTACAGCACCACCTGGTGGATAACCTTAATCATAACATCCCAGATTACTGTAGACAGAGAGAGAGAGAGAGACAGAGAGAGAGAGAGAAAGAGAGACATAGAGAGAGACAGATAGAGAGAGAATAACAGAGAGAGAGCGAGAGACGGGGGAGAGAGCGAGACAGACAGACAGAGACAGAGAGAGTGAGAGACAGAGAGAGAGAGACACACACAGAGATAGACAGAGGCAGACAGAAAGAGAGAGAGAGAGACAGGAAGAGACAGAGAGAGACAGACAGGGAGAGAGAAAGAGAGAGATAGACAGGGAGAGAGAAAGAGAGAGATAGACAGGGAGAGAGAAAGAGAGAGATAGACAGGGAGTGAGAAAGAGAGAGAGAGAGAGAGACAGAGAGAAAGAGAGATAGACAGACAGGGAGAGAGAAAGAGAGAGATAGACAGGGAGAGAGAGCGAGAGAGAGAGAGAGACAGGGAGAGAGATAGACAAGGAGAGAGGCAGAGAGAGAGACAGAGTGAGACAGAGTGAAACAGACAGTGAGAGAGACAGAGAGAGACAGAGAGAGAGACAGAGTGAGACAGAGTGAAACAGACAGTGAGAGAGACAGAGAGAGACAGAGAGAGAGACACAGACAGACAGACAGGGAGCGAGAGAGACAGACAGGAAGAGAGAGAGGCAGACAGGGAGAGAGAGACAGGGACAGAGAGAGAGACAGAGAGAGACAGAGTGAGAGACACGGAGAGAGAGAGAGAGATCGGGAGAGAGAGAGACAGACAGACAGATAGACAGGGAGAGAGAGAGACTGACAGGGGAGAGTAGTGTATGTAACGTTCCACCTTTAAGAGAACTATTTTAAGGGTTGCACTACTTTATCTTGGCTGCTGTATACTGTAATACCAGTGGTGACCACACCGGTATATAAGTGCTGTGTAAGGATTTATTGGGCAGTTCCGCCCTGACCTTCGACTAGTAAAGTCCTGTTAAAGTTTACTCTTGTGGTCTGTGTAGTAATTCTCAATATAACACACAGACTTAACAGTGGCGACGAGTACGATCTTACCCTGCGGCAGAGATACATCCAAGGCAGTTAACGGGCGTCGAGAAGAGGCATCCGCCCTCATCATTCTGCTGAGAGAAGACTCGAGTCTGCAGAGCAAAGGAAGAAGGAAGAATTCTGACACGAAGCCTTCCATCAGCAACAGGCAGTGATCGTCCCTTCTATCACGGTGGTGGGTGAGCCGATCAGCGAAGAAAAGCAAGTCGGCCACGTTGACTGTGAGTAGGGGAGAAAATAAAAAAAACGGAGGATATAAGGGCGGAGAACTCGACCACGGCCGGGGGAAAAGAGCCGGACAGAAGTCGGGGCCAGAGGCGCTGAGACTGGGGCAGCGTAAGGCACGGAAGCCGCGGTGCAGGCAAACACAGCCGGTGTGAGAGACCGGGCTACAAGCGGGCTGGGAGACGCAACAGCGTCGAGAGCAAGCTCGACCGTGACCGGTAAACAAGGCCAGGGAGCTACCGAGGCCGCGAGGCGCAGCGACCGAGAACCGCTTGCGCGGGAGAAAATAAAACAAATTTAAATTTTTTTAAAAAACCGCGGAGAACTCAGCCGCAGCCGGGGGGGAAAGGACCGGACTGCAAGAGGGGCTGGGAGGCGCGATTGAAAACCGCTGGGGAGGGCGAACGCAGCAATATGGCAATCGCCGTTACAGCCAGCGGGAGAGACAGAGCCCGAGCGAGCGGGAGAGACAGACCGAGCGAGCGAGGGAGAACGAGACCTAGCGAGCGAGGGAGACCGTGCGAGCGCGGGAAACCGCCATTTTCGGAGGCGGGGAAGAAGACAAGCGCGGGAAACCGCCATTTTCGGAGGCGGGGAAGAAGGCAAGCGCGGGAAACCGCCATTTTTGAAAAAAAAGAAAGTTAAAGAAAAATTTCGTTGTTGTTTCTCAAAAAGATTGCGAAGATGCCTAAGCGTGGTAACATCAACGATTTCGGTCCCGAGGTGGAAGATTGGGCCACGTATGTAGAACGCATAGAGATATATGGTAAGGCAAATAACATATCAAATGATGATAAAGCACTAACCTTACTAAACTCAATGGGTGCGAAGACATACGGGCTATTGAAGCATCTTCTATCACCAGCTAAACCGGCGGATCAGACTTTCGCTAATATTGTTGCTGTCCTGAAGGATCATTTGAACCCCACACCGCTGATGTTAGCGGAACGATTTAAATTTTATGCGAGAACGCAACTGAAAGAGGAAAGCAACGCGGAATACTTGGTTGAACTGCGTAGGCTAGCGAAATACTGTCCGTTTGGGGAAAATCTGACAGAGGCACTGAGAGACAAGTTCGTGCATGGGTTGTCGAAGGAAGGAACACAAAAGCGACTGCTCGAAGAGAATGATCTTACACTTGATAAGGCTGTCACTATTGCAGCATCGCACGAAGCCGCAGCGAGAGGCACTGCGGAAATGCAGCTGAAGGCAGCGGTACTCAGCGTAGATCAAATGGCTTCAGGTACAATGAAATGTTATCGTTGTGGGAAGACAACACACGATCAGAACCAATGCTGGGTTAAAAACCAGGAATGTAGAAAATGTGGCAAGCTTGGTCACATAGCTAAAGTATGCCGGTCAGGAAAGAAGACCAGCAACAAAAAGTCACCGCAGAAAAAGTACAGAAAGGTACATAAGGTGGCTGTGAAGAGTTCGGATGAACAGAATTCGGATTCAGGCTCCAACAGCAAGGAACTGGGTAGTCTGAGAATTCACAATGTGAGTAAGGAAACTGACCGACAAACTATCTGGGTCACACTGCAGATTGCAGAAGTCCAAGTGAAGATGGAATTGGACACCGGATCGGCATTGACGGTCATGAATAAGCAAGATTACAAAAAGTTATTCAAACATATTCCCCTACGGGATACGAAAATAGTATTGCAGACATACACGGGGCAAAAAGTATACCCCATCGGAAAGATAAAAGTCAAGGTGATACACAAGGGCAAAGAACACCAAGGAATGGACTTATATGTACTACCTGAGGGAGGTCCACCACTTCTGGGACGGGAGTGGATCAGGAAAATAAATATGGACTGGCACTCCCTAAACGCAATAACGGTAGATCCCGGAAAGAAAGATGTCAAACCTGAACGATTGTCCAGAATATTGGATGAGGCTAAAGAGGTATTCCAACAGGGACTGGGAACACTGAGAGGAATTACGGCAAAAATCAAGATTGCGGAACATGCAAACCCAAAATTTTTCAAACCTTATGCGATACGACCTGCTGTGGAGACTGAGCTGGAAGAGCTTGAACGTTCAGGGGTACTGTCTAAGGTGGACTGGAGTGAGTGGGCCACGCCCATTGTTCCCGTCATGAAGCATTCATCGAGTAACAAGTCAGGGGAACCGGGGAAGGTCCGCATCTGTGGAGACTTCAAGATCACAGTTAATCCGGTGCTTCACACGGTGCAATATCCGCTTCCACGGATTGAGGATATCTTTGCTTCATTGTCTGGCGGGAAACACTTCACCAAGATAGACCTGGCGCAAGCGTACTTACAGATGGAAGTTGAGGAAGAGTCGCGCCAGTATCTCACAATCAACACGCACAGAGGCTTGTATCGATATAATAGACTGGTTTTTGGAGTGGCTTCGGCTCCAGCGATTTGGCAGAGGGCCATGGAGCAGGTCTTACAGGGAATTCCAAGCACTCAGTGTTACTTGGACGATATCCTGATTACAGGAGAGGACGAGGAGGAACACCTCGCAAATTTGAAACTGGTGCTCACCAGGTTGAAGGAATATGGCCTTCGAGTTAATCACCAGAAATGTGAGTTCTTTCAGAAACGGATCTCGTACTGTGGTCATGTCATTGACCAGGAAGGCCTGCACAAGTCACCTGACAAGATCGAAGCTGTTGTGAAGGCCCCCGCTCCAGAAAATGTATCCCAGTTGAGGTCGTTCCTAGGGTTGATTAACTATTACCATAAGTTTCTGCCAAATCTATCCACGGTGCTGCACCCGCTGAATGCTCTGTTGCGGAAAGAAGTACCATGGAAGTGGAGCGAGGACTGTAAGAAGGCCTTTCGCAAAAGCAAGGCATTGATCACCTCAGAGGAAGTGTTGGCTCACTTCAACCCAACGCTACCTATTCGTCTAGCTTGTGATGCTTCCCCTTATGGTATTGGAGCAGTACTCTCACACAAGTTGCCAAATGGCTCGGAAAGGCCAGTCGCATTTGCATCCAGATCATTGACCTCCGCTGAGCGCAACTATGCTCAGATAGATAGGGAGGCTCTCAGCCTTGTGTGGGGAGTAAAGAAATTCAATCATTACCTGCAGGGCAAGAAGTTTACACTGCTGACAGACCACCAGCCGTTGGTATCCATATTCAACTCTAAAAAGGGCGTTTCCATTATGACAGCGCAAAGGCTACAGAGGTGGTCCATTTTCCTAGGGGCACACCAATATGACATCGAATACAAAGGGTCAAAACAGCATGGGAATGCTGACGGGTTATCGCGCCTACCGTTGCCAACGGTAGAAGAGGCGCCTACAGTGGACCCAGTGGAGATGTTCCACTCAACCATAGTGGAATGTCTACCAGTAACAAATTCTACGATCGAAAAGGAAACAAGAAATGACCCGACTCTCTCACGAGTCTACGATTTAACGGTGAAGGGATGGCCAGCACATGGCAAACCAATGTTGCCAGCATTTTCGCAAAGAAGAGAGCAGCTGTCAGTGTGCCGAGGAACTTTGATGTGTGGATCCAGAGTGGTGATTCCACCCAAACTCCAGCATAAAGTGCTAAAGGAGCTTCACGAGGGGCATCTGGGTGGAGTGAAAATGAAGAACCTAGCCAAAGCGTTTGTGTGGTGGCCAGGTATCGATGGAGACATCGAAGAAATGACCAAGAGCTGCCTAGGATGCCAGAAGGTCCAAAACGCCCCACCACAAGCTCCTCTGCATCCATGGGAGTGGCCCTCATCTCCATGGCAAAGGGTACATATCGACTTTGCTGGTCCATTTATGGACTCAATGTTCTTAATCACGGTGGATGCACACTCCAAGTGGCCGGAGGTAATAAAGATGTCCTCCACCACCACGGAAAAAACCATCACAGTATTAAGGACCATATTTGCCAGGAATGGGCTGCCGGAACAGATCTGTTCTGATAATGGACCACAATTTGTGTCCGAAGAATTCAGGAAGTTCTTAAAAAACAATGGGGTTAAGCACTACACGTCCGCCCCATACCATCCCGCCACCAATGGATTAGCTGAAAGGTTTGTCCAGACCTTCAAGAAGGCCATAAAGGCCATGGGTAATGAAGACATAAATCTACAACATAAGGTAGATAACTTCTTGTTGGCGTACAGGAATGCAACACATGCGGTCACAAACCAAACTCCCGCCATGATGTTTTTCAATAGAAGACTAAGATGCCGGCTGGATTTGATCAAGCCCAACATCAGAAGGGACGTAGAGAACCGGCAATTTCAAGGCATGAATGAAAGGCCAACTAGAGCCTTCCAGATAGGTCAACAAGTTTTGGCCCGGGACTACCGTACCGAGAAATGGCAGCCTGGAACTATTTGCAAACGACTAGGACCGCTGATGTATACCGTGGACATTGGAGAAAGCATAATAAGGCGCCATGTTGACCAGATCATAGAGTCATCCGAAAAGGGCCAACCTACTCCACAACTCTATACGCCTAATGTTGAAGCAGAGATACCCATAGCATCTACCTCCGATCCGGTAATACTGGAATCAGATGAACCTGACACTGGCCTTCAAGCCGAATCGACCTTGCCAGAAGAACCTACTACACCACCGATAACTACTACACCACCAAGGCGTTTTCCGGACCGAGTCAGGAAGCCTCCAGAGAGACTGAATCTGTGAACTGTTTTTACATGAAGTTGTGTATATATGTTATGATGTTATGTTTAATGGGAATATATACTGTTAACCTAAAAAGGGAGGATTGTAGTGTATGTAACGTTCCACCTTTAAGAGAACTATTTTAAGGGTTGCACTACTTTATCTTGTAAGAAGTCACACAACACCAGGTTATAGTCCAACAGCTTTATTTGAAATCACAAGCTTTCGGAGCGCTGCTCCTTCTTCAGGTGAAGTGGAGAAATGCATAAAGACACAGCTTATATAGTCAGAGAATCATGTCAGATGTTTACAGGTAACCTTTCCAACTGCCATTTATCACACCTCGGCAGAGAGATAATCACAGCAGTCAAAGGTGTGAATGGTGTCCAAACAGGTCAGTCAGGGAAACATTACATCAAGGAACAATGAGGTGGGGTCACAAGGGGTCAAATATTGCAGATGCTGGGGTCTGTATGAAAAACAAAGAAACAGACAAAAAACATTTTTTTGGGCTGGAAATCACAGCAGGTCCGGCCGCATCTGTGTAGAGAGAACAAGCCAATGTCGACTCGAGTCTGGATGACCCTGCATCAGGTGGGGTTACATGTAGCGTGACATGAACCCAAGATCTCGGTTGAGGCCGTCCTCATGGGTGCGGAACTTGGCTATCAGTTTCTGCTCGACGATTTTGCGTTGTCGTGTGTCTCGAAGGCCGCCTTGGAGAATGCTTACCCGAAGATCGGAGGCTGAATGTCCTTGACTGCTGAAGTGTTCCCCGACTGGAAGGGAACACTCCTGCCTGGTGATTGTTGCGCGGTGTCTGTTCATCCGTTGTCGCAGTGTCTGCATGGTCTCGCCGATGTACCATGCTCCGGGGCATCCTTTCCTGCAACGTATGAGGTAGACAACATTGGCCGAGTCACATGAGTATGTACCATGTACCTGGTGGGTGGTGTCCTCACGTGTGATGATGGTATCTGTGTTGATGATCTGGCATGTCTTGCAGAGGTTGCTGTGGCAGGGTTGTGTGGTGTCGTGGTCGCTGTTCTCCTGGAAGCTGGGTAATTTGCTGCGAACGATGGTCTGTTTGAGGTTAGGCGGCTGTTTGAAAGCAAGTAGTGGAGGCGTGGGGATGGCCTTTGCGAGGTGTTCGTCATCATCGATGACATGTTGAAGGCTGCGAAGAACATGGCGTAGTTTCTCCACTCCGGGGAAGTACTGGACGACGAAGGGTACTCTATTGGTTGTGTCCCGTGTTTGTCTTCTGAGGAGGTCTATGCGATTTTTCGCTGTGGCCCGTCGGAACTGTCGATCGACGAGTCGAGCGTCATATCCTGTTCTTACAAGGGCGTCTTTCAGTGTCTGTAGGTGTCCATCGCATTCCTCCTCGTCTGAGCAGATCCTGTGTATTCGCAGGGCTTGTCCATAGGGGATGGCTTCTTTAACGTGGTTAGGGTGGAAGCTGGAGAAGTGAAGCATCGTGAGGTTGTCCGTGGGCTTGTGGTAGAGTGAAGTGCTGAGGTGTCCGTCTTTGACGGAGATTCGTGTGTCCAGGAATGAGACCGATTCTGAGGAGTAGTCCATGGTGAGTTTGATGGTGGGATGGAACTTGTTGATGTTATCGTGTAGTCTTTTCAGTGATTCTTCGCCGTGGGTCCATAGGAAGAAAATGTCGTCGATGTATCTGGTGTATAGCGTTGGTTGGAGATCCTGTGCAGCAAAGAAGTCTTGCTCGAACTTGTGCATGAAGATGTTTGCGTATTGGGGTGCGAATTTGGTCCCCATGGCTGTTCCGTGTGTTTGGGTAAAGAACTGGTTGTCGAAGGTGAAGACATTGTGGTCAAGGATGAAGCGGATGAGTTGTAGGATGGCGTCTGGAGATTGGCTGTTGTTGGTGTTGAGTACTGAGGCTGTCGCAGCGATGCCGTCATCGTGGGGGATACTGGTGTAGAGTGCCGAGACGTCCATCGTGGCGAGGAGTGTTCCTGGTTCAACTGGTCCGTGGGTGCTGAGCTTCTGTAAGAAGTCTGTAGTGTCGCGACAGAAGCTGGGGGTTCCCTGTACGATGGGTTTCAGGATGCCCTCGGCATATCCAGAGAGGTTCTCACACAGGGTTCCGTTGCCTGATGCGATAGGACGTCCAGGTGTGTTGGCTTTGTGTATCTTTGGGAGGCAGTAGAAGTCTCCCACGCGGGGAGTACGTGGGATGAGAGCATGTAGGATGCTTTGAAGGTCTGGATCGAAGGTTTTGATCAGTCTGTTGAGTTGGCAGGTGTGTTCTTTGGTCGGATCTGCGGGTAACTGTCTGTAGTGTTCCTGGTTGTCCAGTTGTCGGTATACTTCTTTGCAATAGTCCGTTCTGTTCTGTATGACGATGGCACCTCCTTTGTCTGCTGGTTTGATGACGATGTTGCGGTTGGTCTTGAGAGCGTGGATGGCATTGCGTTGTGCTCGGGTGACATTCTGGACTGTCTTGTGAGTGCGGCTGATGAATCTGGCGTTGATGCATCTCCTGACAGCTTGAGCATACATGTCAAGCTTAGGGCAGCGACCCTCCGGAGGGGTCCAATTTGACTCTTTCTTCTTCGGTTGCTGCACTGCGGATCCCTCTGTCTGCTGTTCCAGATCATTGATTGTCTCATTGAGTTCGCTGCTGACATCTTGGGATTTGTGGAAGAATTCCCGGAGCCTCATTCTCCTGATGAATTCCTCTGTGTCTGCCGCGAGACCGATGGGGTCCATTTTGGTGGTGGGGCAGAAATTGAGCCCTCGGCTGAGAACTTCAATTTCGTCTGGTTGAAGGGTGTGGTCGGATAGGTTGACGATGGGTTTCCCTGTGGTTTCAACCGTGGTACCGGGAGAGGCTTGGTTGCTGCTGCTGGTGATGCCAAGTTTCTCAAGCTTCCTGTTCTTGGTGTGCATGTAGGTAGCGTAGTTCCGTTGCCTTGTTTGTTTGGTGGTGTCTCGTAGCTGGTCGACTCGAGTCGACATTGGCTTGTTCTCTCTACACAGATGCGGCCGGACCTGCTGTGATTTCCAGCCCAAAAAAATGTTTTTTGTCTGTTTCTTTGTTTTTCATACAGACCCCAGCATCTGCAATATTTGACCCCTTGTGACCCCACCTCATTGTTCCTTGATGTAATGTTTCCCTGACTGACCTGTTTGGACACCATTCACACCTTTGACTGCTGTGATTATCTCTCTGCCGAGGTGTGATAAATGGCAGTTGGAAAGGTTACCTGTAAACATCTGACGTGATTCTCTGACTATATAAGCTGTGTCTTTATGCATTTCTCCACTTCACCTGAAGAAGGAGCAGCGCTCCGAAAGCTTGTGATTTCAAATAAAGCTGTTGGACTATAACCTGGTGTTGTGTGACTTCTTACATTTGTCCACCCCAGTCCAACTCCGGCATCTCCACACCATGGCTACTTTATCTTGGCTGCTGTATACTGTAATACCGGTGGTGACCACATAAGTGCTGTGTAAGGATTTATTTTGGGCAGTTCTGCCCTGACCTTCAACCAGTAAAGTCCTGTTAAAGTTTACTCTTGTGGTCTGTGTAGTAATTCGCAATATAACACACAGACTTAACAGAGAGAGACAAAGACAGAGAGAGAGAGTGAGAGATAGAGAGCGACAGAGAGATAGAGAGACAGAGAGAGAGAGACAGAGAGAGACAGAGAGGGAGACAGAGAGAGAGGGAGACAGAGAGAGAGAGAGATAGACAGAGAGAGACACACAGACACAGAGAGAGAGAGTCAGAAAGACAGAGAGACAGAGAGAGAGACAGAGAGAGTGAGACACAGACACAGAGCGAGAGAGTCAGAAAGACAGAGAGAGAGAGAGAGAGACAGAGAGAGAGAGACAGAGAGCGAGACAGAGAGAGAAAGACAGAGAGAGACAGACACCGAGAGACACAGACACAGAGAGAGAGAGAGAGTCAGAAAGAAAGAGAGAGAGACACAGAGAGAGAGAGAGAGAGAGACAGACAGAGACAGACAGAGAGAGAGAGACAAAGACAGAGAGAGAGAGTGAGAGATAGAGAGCGACAGAGAGATAGAGAGACAGAGAGAGAGAGACAGAGAGAGACAGAGAGGGAGACAGAGAGAGAGAGAGATAGACAGAGAGAGACACACAGACACAGAGAGAGAGTCAGAAAGACAGAGAGACAGGGAGAGAGACAGAGAGAGAGACAGAGAGAGAGTGAGACACAGACACAGAGCGAGAGAGTCAGAAAGACAGAGAGAGAGAGAGAGACAGAGAGAGAGAGACAGAGAGCGAGACAGAGAGAGAAAGACAGAGAGAGACAGACACCAAGAGACACAGACACAGAGAGAGAGAGAGAGTCAGAAAGAAAGAGAGAGAGACACAGAGAGAGAGAGAGAGACAGAGAGAGACAGAGAGAGAGAGAGAGAGAGAGAAGAGCGAGAGGCAGCTTGGGTGCAGAGACAGGGAGGAGGGGAAAGGAGGGGAACTGAGTGCCAGTTCTGGTTGGCTGGCTCCAGCTGTCTGTCTCTCTGGTCGCTGGTCTCTCTCAGTGTCGGAGCGAGTGAATGCCTGAGCACACACACAGCTGCAATGTCCAGGGCCCCAGGGCAGGTGTATTTGGTGACTGGGGGATGCGGCTTTCTGGGGAGGCACCTGGTGAAGATGCTGGCTGAGCGCGGAGAGGGCATCTCGGAGATTCGAGTCTTTGACCTACACCTGGACAGGGGGCTGGAGTCTCTGAGCACAGGTAGGGAGCAGCCCCTGGGGATTGATACAGGGAGGGAGCAGGGCTATGGGGAGAGAGCGGGGCAGCGGGATTCATTTGGGGATTGATACAGGGCTATGGGGAGAGAGCGGGGCAGCGGGATTAGTTTGGGGATTGATACAGGGCTATGGGGAGTGAGCGGGGCAGTGGGATTAGTTTGGGGATTGATACAGGGCTATGGGGAGTGAGCGGGGCAGTGGGATTTGTGATGAAATATGTCATTCATCAGACTGTGTAGTTAACTGCATATATTGTATTGCCTGCTCCGGTGTTTACCTTGTATTGTGTATAGTGCACCGCTCCCTTTGTGTGTCGGCTTCGTCCATACCTGGCCCTACTTAAGACAAGCCCAGGCTTGTCTTGCAGCAGAACAGCCTGTTCTGCCTGTTCGGTATGCCAAGCTACATCCACACGGATAGGGGGGCGTCCTTCATGAGTGAAGAGCTACGCCAGTACATGCTGTCCAAGGGGATTGCCACGAGCCGTACCACCAGCTACAACCCCCGGGGTAACGGTCAGGTGGAGCAAGAGAACGGGACAGTATGGAGGGCAGTCACCCTAACTCTAAGGACCAAGGGCCTCCCTATCTCCCGCTGGCAGGAAGTCCTCCCAGATGTGCTCCACTCAATACGGTCACTATTGTGTACCGCCACTAATGCCACACCTCATGAGCTAATGTTTGTGTTTCCCCGGAAATCCACCTCGGGCGTATCCATACCATCATGGCTCTCCACCCCAGGTCCGGTACTTTTGCGGAAGCATGTGAGGGGCCACAAGACGGACCCTCTCATGGAGCCAGTGCACCTGCTCCACGCCAACCCACAATATGCGTATGTCCGGCACGCCGACGGATGGGGGGACACTGTGTCCATAAAAGACCTCGCCCCAGCCGGTAACAACAGCAACAACGACAATGACTACAACGACTACAACAACAATGACAACACCCACAACAACTATTACCCACCCACTCCACCCACTATTCTTTCATCACCCCCGGAAGAACACCAGCCAACGGTACCCCCACCACCTACTCCTTCAACAACCCCGGCGGCGCCCCCGGCAGAGACCCAGGAGACCACCCGGGACACCCAGCCGGCACCCGCGGCACCGCAACCGTTATGTCGGTCACAGAGGACTATCACACCCCCGGACAGGCTAAATCTGTAGAAGGGGCGAATGTGATGAAATATGTCATTCATCAGGCTCTGTAGTTAACTACATATATTGTATTGCCTGCTCCGGTGTTTACCTTGTATTGTGTATAGTGCACCGCCCCCTTTGTGTGTCGGCTCCGCCCATACCTGGCCCTACTTAAGACAAGCCCAGGCTTGTCTTGCAGCAGAACAGCAGCATGCTAGGTGAAGACACAGGCATCTTTTTTTTGCTAATAAAAGCCTTGTTTTATTCAGTTAACTTTGAGTCTTGAAGTCATTGAGGCGCATCAGGATTAGTTTGGGGATTGATACAGGGCTATGCGGAGAGAGCGGGTCAGTGGGATTAGTTTTGGGATCATAAGAGAGGACCATAAAGAAGAATACCCTCAGTCAACTAGTCCTGGGACTCAGTGAAGTAACTACTAACACTACTAACAATAACCAGCCCCAGGACAGTGACAGCATAACACAAAGAATTCGACCCAACACAATCGTCACTAAGCAAAAGGAAAAATATCTGTCATATTGGGCAGAAACAACAAAACCCCAAAACAAACTCAATTGCTACTTGGCCCTAAACAGACAATACAACATGGCTGATTACCTGACCATGGTAAAGGATAGCAAACTGAGAAAAACCTTGACAATGTACAGACTTAGTGAACATAGCCTGGCGATCGAAAAAGGTAGACACAGGCAGACCCGGCTACCAAGAGAGGACAGGATATGCTCTCACTGCAGTCAGGGAGTGGTGGAGACAGAGATGCACTTCCTCACAGCTAGTAGAAAATATCAGGGCATAAGGGAGAATTTCTACCCAAAATTCACAAAAATATGCCCGGAATTCAGAAATTTGAATGACGACCAAAAACTCCCATACCTACTAGGGGATAGGAGAGATTGTGTAACACTAGCGGCACACTATGTTACAGCTTGCCATAAACAGAGGGACAACCACTAAATATAAGAAAAGAGTATATACAAATTATATGAATGTATATTTATACACTCAGGGATATATCTGTTTATACACTGTATGGATAGATCTGTATTTATGTGTTCAACCATGAATGTTTTTCGATGCTTTGGCAACATAAGATGTACCTTGTCATGCCAATAAAGCGATTTGAATTGAATTGAATTGATACAGGGCTATGTGGAGAGAGCAGGGCTGTGGGATTAGTTTGTAGATTGATACAGGGCTATGCAAAGAGAGCAGGGCAGTGGGATTCATTTTGGGATTGATACAGGGCTATGGGGAGAGAGCGGGGCAGTGGGATAAGTTTGTGGATTGATACAGGACTATGGGGAGAGAGCGGGGCAGTGGGATTAGTTTGGGGATTGATACAGGGCTATGGGGGAGTGAGCGGGGCAGTGGGATTAGTTTGGGGATTGATACAGGGCTATGGGGAGTGAGCGGGGCAGTGGGATTAGTTTGGGGATTGATACAGGGCTATGGGGAGAGAGCGGGGCAGTGGGATTAGTTTGGGGATTGATACAGGGCTATGGGGGAGTGAGCGGGGCAGTGGGATTAGTTTGGGGATTGATACAGGGCTATGGGGGAGTGAGCGGGGCAGTGGGATTAGTTTGGGGATTGATACAGGGCTATGGGGAGTGAGCGGGGCAGTGGGATTAGTTTGGGGATTGATACAGGGCTATGGGGAGAGAGCGGGGCAGTGGGATTAGTTTGGGATTGATACAGGGAGGGAGCAGGGCTGCGGGATTAGTTTGGGATTGATACAGGGCTATGGGGAGAGCGGGGCAGTGGGATTAGTTTGGGATTGATACAGGGCTATGTGGAGAGAGCGGGGCTGTGGGATTAGTTTGTAGATTGATACAGGGCTATGCGGAGAGAGCGGGGCAGTGGGATTAGTTTGGGGAGAGAGCGGGGCAGTGGGATTAGTTTGGGGATTGATACAGGGCTATGGGGAGAGAGTGGGGCAGTGGGATTAGTTTGGGGATTGATACAGGGCTGTGGGGAGAG
>NW_028225179.1:45181670-45454703 GCF_052327205.1 Somniosus microcephalus
TCCGACAGTACGGCGCTCTCTCAGTACTGCCCCTCCGACAGTGCGGCGCTCCCTCAGTACTGCCCCTCCGACAGTGCGGCGCGCCCTCAGTACTGCGCCTCTGACAGTGCGGTGCTCCCTCAGTACTGCCCCTCCGACAGTGCGGCGCTCCCTCAGTACTGCCCCTCCGACAGTGCGGCGCTCCCTCAGTACTGCGCCTCTGACAGTGCGGTGCTCCCTCAGTACTGCCCCTCCGGCAGTGCGGCGCTCCCTCAGTACTGCCCCTCCGACAGTACAGCGCTCCCTCAGTACTGCGCCTCTGACAGTGTGGTGCTCCCGCAGTGCTGCCCCTCCGACAGTGCGGCGCTCCCTCAGTACTGCCCCTCCGACAGTACGGCGTTCCCTCAGTACTGCCCCTCCGACAGTACGGCGCTCCCTCAGTACTGCCCCTCCGACAGTGCGGCACTCCCTCAGTACTGACCCTACGACAGTGCGGCGCTCCCTCAGTACTGCCTCTCCGACAGTACGGCGCTCTCTCAGTACTGCCCCTCCGACAGTGCGGCGCTCTCTCAGTACTGCCCCTCCGACAGTACGGCGCTCTCTCAGTACTGCCCCTCCGACAGTGCGGCGCTCCCTCAGTACTGCCCCTCCGACAGTGCGGCGCTCCCTCAGTACTGCTTCTCCTAACAGTGCGGTTCTCCCACAGTACTGCCTCTCCGACAGTGCGGCACTCCCTCAGTACTGCCTCTCTGACAGCGCGGCGCTCCCACAGCACTGCCCCTCCGACAGTGCGGCGCTCCCTCAGTACTGACCCTCCGACAGTGAAGCGCTCCCTCAGTACTGACCCTTTGACAGTGCGGCGCTCCCTCAGTACTGCCTCTCCAACAGTGCGGCGCTCCCACATTGCTGCCTCTCTGACAGTGCGGCACTCCCTCAGTACTGCCTCTCCGACAGTACGGCGCTCCCTCAGTACTGCCCCTCCGACTGTGCGGCGATCCCTCAGTACTGCCTCTCCGACAGTGCGGCGCTCCCACAGTACTGCCTCTCCGATAGTGCGGCGCTCCCTCAGTACTGCCTCTCCGACAGTACGGCGCTCCCTCAGTACTGCCCCTCCGACTGTGCGGCGATCCCTCAGTACTGCCTCTCCGACAGTGCGGCGCTCCCACAGTACTGCCCCACCGACAGTGCAGCGCTCCCTCAGTACTGCCCCTCTGACAGTGTGACGCTCCCTCTGTACTGCCCCTCCGACAGTACGGCGCTCCCTCAGTACTGCCCCTCCGACAGTGCGGCGCCCCCTCAGTACTGCGCCTCTGACAGTGCAGCGCTCCCTCAGAACTGACCCTCCCACAGTGCGGCGCTCGCTCAGTACTGACCCTACGACAGTGCGGCGCTCCCTCAGTACTGCCTCTCCGACAGCATGGCGCTCTCTCAGTACTGCCCCTCCGACAGTGTGGCGCTCCCTCAGTACTGCCCCTCCGACAGTACGGCGCTCCCTCAGTACTGCCCCTCCGACAGTGCGGCGCTCCCTCAGTACTGCGCCTCTGACAGTGCGGCGCTCCCTCAGTACTGACCCTACGACAATGCGGCGCTCCCTCAGTACTGACCCTACGACAGTGCGGCGCTCCCTCAGTACTGCCTCTCCGACAGTGCGGCGCTCCCTCAGTACTGCCCCTCCGACAGTGCGGCGCTCCCTCAGTACTGCGCCTCTGACAGTGCGGCACTCCCTCAGTACTGACCCTCTGACAGTGCGGCGCTCCCTCAGTACTGCCTCTCCGACAGTGCGGCACTCCCTCAGTACTGCCTCTCTGACAGTGCGGCACTCCCACAGTACTGCCCCTCCGACAGTGCGGCGCTCCCTCAGTACTGACCCTCCGACAGTGCGGCGCTCCCTCAGTACTGACCCTCTGACAGTGCGGCGCTCCCACAGCACTGCCCCTCCAACAGTGCAGCGCTCCCTCAGTACTGCCTCTGCGACAGTGCGGCGCTCCCACAGTACTGCCTCTCCGACAGTGCAGCACTCCCTCAGTACTGCCTCTCTGACATTGCGGCGCTCCCACAGTACTGACCCTCCAACAATGCGGCGCTCCCTCAGTACTGACCCTCTGACAGTGCGGCGCTCACTCAGTGCTGCCCCTCCGACAGTGCGGCGCTCACTCAGTGCTGCCCCTCCGACAGTGCGGCGCTCCCTTAGTACTGCCCCTCTGACAGTGCGGCGCTCCCTCAGTACTGCCCCTCCAATTGTACGGCGCTCCCTCAGTACTGCCCCTCCGACAGTGCGGCGCTCCCTCAGTACTGCCCCTCCGACAGTGCGGCGCTCCCTCAGTACTGCGCCTCCGACAGTGCGGCGCTCCCTCAGTACTGCCCCTCCGACAGTGCGGCGCTCCCTCAGTACTGCGCCTCCGACAGTGCGGCGCTCCCTTAGTACTGCCCCTCCGACAGTGCGGCGCTCCCTCAGTACTGCCCCTCCGACAGTGCGGCGCTCCCACAGTACTGCCCCTCCGACAGTGCGGCGCTCCCTCAGTACTGCGCCTCCGACAGTGCGGCGCTCCCTCAGTACTGCCCCTCCGACAGTGCGGCGCTCCCTCAGTACTGCCCCTCCGACAGTGCGGCGCTCCCTCAGTACTGCCCCTCCGACAGTGCGGCGCTCCCTCAGTACTGCCCCTCCGACAGTGCGGCGCTCCCTCAGTACTGCCCCTCCGACAGTGCGGCGCTCCCTCAGTACTGCCTCTCCGACAGTGCGGCGCTCCCTCAGTACTGCTCCTCCGACAGTGCGGCGCTCCCTCAGTACTGACCCTCCGACAGTGCGGCGCTCCCACAGTACTGCCCCTCCAACAGTGCGGCGCTCCCTCAGTACTGCGCCTCCGACAGTGCGGCGCTCCCTCAGTACTGCCCCTCCGACAGTGCGGCGCTCCCTCAGTACTGCCCCTCCGACAGTGCGGCGCTCCCTCAGTACTGCCCCTCCGACAGTGCGGCGCTCCCTCAGTACTGCCCCTCCGACAGTGCGGCGCTCCCTCAGTACTGCCCCTCCGACAGTGCGGCGCTCCCTCAGTACTGCCTCTCCGACAGTGCGGCGCTCCCTCAGTACTGCTCCTCCGACAGTGCGGCGCTCCCTCAGTACTGCTCCTCCGACAGTGCGGCGCTCCCTCAGTACTGCCCCTCCAACAGTGCGGTGCTCCCTCAGTACTGCTCCTCCGACAGTGCAGCGCTCCCTCAGTACTGCTCCTCCGACAATGCGGCGCTCCCTCAGTACTGCCCGTCATATTCTCCCTGGTGTCCTCGGGCCAATATTTATCCCTCAACCAACATCTGTAAAAACAGATGATCTGGTGATTGTCATGATGCTGTTTGTGGGATCTTGCTGTGCACGTTTCGGCTGCCGCCTTTCCTTCATTGCAAAAATGACTGCACTTCATTGACTGTGCAGCGCTTTGGGACGTCCTGAGGTCAAGAAAGGTGCTGGAGAAAGTCAAGTCGTTCCTTTCCTTCCTTTGCAGAGGCTGGTGTCGGGAGCGGTGAGACCGGAGACCCAGTGTATTTAAACTCACTTTCGCGGGCTTTCTTTGCAGAGGCTGGTGTCGGGAGCAGTGAAACCGGAGACCCAGTGGCCTAGAAATTCACTGTGGCCCCGCCAGCTGGCTAGCGCCCAAAAGTTAGCGCTGGGCGGGAAGCCTATAGCGATCATCAGATATTCATTGTTAGCGCCCCAATTCGGAAGCGGGCGCTATACCAGGGTGTGCCCGCCTCCGCTTGGTGCGCTGACACTGAATATCAGCGCTCTTGGCGCCGCTGCGCCAGGCGCTGCGCAGCGGCAGGCTGCGGTACTGCAGGCCTCTTCCTTCTCTTAAGGGGGAGCTGCCTGCAACGGGGAGATCGCCGCTGGATAGTGCCGGCAAATGAGCCCGGCACCACGGAGAAGTGCTGGGCTCGCGGAAAGCAGCTGGCAATGCCGCGGGGGGGGGGCATGGAGGAGGCCGGGGAAGGAGGTGCGGGCAGGCGGCCGCCGCAAAAGCGGCCGGCCGCAACTTCCGCTTTAAAGCGCCCCACTAAGGCAGCAGGACGGCCCCGTTTTCTGGTCGCTGTTTGCGGCCGCTTCGGAGGAGGCGGCCGCAACTAAATATGGGGATCGGCACGGTTTCGGGGCGGAACCGGGGCACTGCGCACACCGATGATGTCATCGGTGCCGGCGCAGCGCTAACGGCTACCGCCGCCAATACCGCTGCGCTGAATATCTGCGCAAACTCATTTTTGGCGCAAAATCACCCTTTAGGCGTTAACTGGGCGTAAAGCTGGCAGCGCCTTAATGAATTTCTAGGCCAGTGTATTTAAACTCACTTTCGCGGGCTTTCTTTGCAGAGGCCGGTGTCGGGAGCGGTGAAATCGGAGACCCAGTGAGTATTTAAACTCACTTTCGCGGGCTTTCTTTGCAGAGGCTGGTGTCGGGAGCAGTGAAACCGGAGACCCAGTGAGTATTTAAACTCACTTTCGCGGGCTTTCTTTGCAGAGGCCGGTGTCGGGAGCGGTAAGACCGGAGACCCAGTGTATTTAAACTCACTTTTGCGGGCTTTCTTTGCAGAGGCTGGTGTCGGGAGCAGTGAAATCGGAGACCCAGTGAGTATTTAAACTCACTTTCACGGGCTTTCTTTGCAGAGGCTGGTGTCGGGAGCGGTGAGACCGGAGACCCAGTGTATTTAAACTCACTTTCGCGGGCTTTCTTTGCAGAGGCTGGTGTCGGGAGCGGTGAGACCGGAGACCCAGTGATTATTTAAACTCACTTTCGCGGGCTTTCTTTGCAGAGGCTTACCAATCTCAGGCCGGCGGCAGCGTTCCAGAGCCACGTCACGATTCAAAACGTGACGTGTGCAGGAGGGAGCACCTGATTGGGTGAGTACGGCCAGGGTGTATTTATACTACTCTATAGTTTGACAGTTAAGGTTCATAGGCCTAGAAATTCAGTATAGCTGCGTTTGGGGCGCTAGTCCTGGCGCCGCGCAAAGTTTAGCGCCAGGCGCAATTTAGCGCCACCTAGCGCGATATTGGGTTGCAGCGCCCCTAAAGTTGATTGCGGCGCTAAATCAGGCGCTGCACGCTACTCTTAAGGCGTTAACCCGGCGGCGCAACCCAATTTCGCCGCGGCGGGGCGCAGCGAGGGTGCAGTCAATAATCACTTTCCCTGAGACACACTGGCGCCGGCCAGCTCTTAAAGGGGCAGGTCAATTGGCATCACCAGACACACTCACTGCCTTGTAGGCCTTCAAAGCGGTGGGAGCCTACCTGTGGCGCACCAGCCTAGCAAGACATGGAAAGGGTGAGGCAGAGGGCGGAACGCCTCACTGATGGGGCATTGGATGCTTTGGTTGGCGCAGTGGAATCAAGGCCAAGGAACATGGCGCTGGAGAATAGCGACGTGTCTCTGTGAGCTCCCACAGCTTATTGTGGGAGTGATCGGGGAGTAAGCATTCCATTGTACTAGTTACATATGGCAAATAAAATTGAAATTGAATGTGATTTATGTTTTGGACAGTCTCCCGGGTGTGAGAGGCAGTTATGTGTCAGTGTATTAGTTTTGCTTTCTGTTGCCATAGCTTTCTCATGTTTGAAGGAACCACATTTTGTGTAATGAAACACTTTCTTCATTTACAATGGCCATGCCTGCTATTTACATGCATCTTGCCCTTCACAGGCTTGGGGGTATCAGACCGGTTCCATTCCTGTTCTTGGAATGGCAGCAAGCATTCCGTGAGAGGGGCCTAGAAGCTACTTCTGAGCAGCCTCTGACGCGCAGCCTGAGAAGAGCCACTCGCGTAGAAGTTCAGGCCAGCAGCCATCTTCTCAGCCGCCGACAGAGATGTCCTGCACCTTATCTGAGGCTGCAGATCTGGCTGAAGCAGCTGGCACAGCTCAGTCACCACCTCCTTTCTAAATCGCAGCCTTCTGACACACTGCTCCTCCCACATGCTCATGTAGGAAAACTGCTGTTGGATAACCCTGCCAGCGCAAGGTCTGCTGTGGCGACGTCTGTTGGCCCTCCTCCGTCTGGCCATGCCCGCCCCCCTCTCCCTGCATCTCTGTGCCCTTTCCAGATGATTCAGCAGCAGGACGTTCCCCTCCAATGCAGCCCCCATAATAAGTGCCCACAGGAAGGTTCCCCGTTGTCAAGGCTCACCAACAGCAAGGTGATGGTCAGAAGGCTGAAGATCGTCTGCCTGCGCTGGCTCAGTGGTCAAATGGCTCTCAGTGTGCAGCTCAGCAACTCTTTGTAGCTCTCAAGGAAGTTGTGATCCAAAAATGGCTGCCGCTTTTAAACCACACCAGTCCCCTTTAAATAACGCTCCTCCAGCCCGAGAGCGACTTGGTAAGGTTCCAGGTAAGCTGTTACTATTAGCGCCAGGTGCTACGGAGGGGGGCGCCACTGAATTTCCGGTCCGGGGCGCCCAAAAGGCGTTGCACACTCAAATGACGTCATAATCAGCCTGCGCCCATGAGCGGGCGCTAAGTTTTAGCACTGGCGCTAAATGCATGCTCAATATGGGGCGAGGCGCTAGGCGCCTTGCACCCGCCCGGAAATTGGCTAGCGCCCCACTTCTCGGTCTCTTTAGGTGTTAATCGGTGGCGCTATCAACCGAATTTCTCCCCCATAGTTTATAAAGTTTAGAAGGTCTTCATTTTTTTTGTGGTTATAGTTTCTAGTGCTAGTAACCAAGGGCCCTTGAGAATATAATTTAATTGTAGTGTAATTGGTGGTATTGATTTGATTTAAGTTAATTTAAATTAATTGAAGGGTAAGTCATGGCAGGACAGCTCGGTGCCGTGGTATGCTCATTCTGCACTATGTGGGAAATCAGGTACACTTCCTGTGTTTCTGACAACCATGTGTGCAGGAAGTGTGTCCAGTTGCAGCTACTGGCAGACCGCATTGCGGCGCTGGAGCAGCGATTGGATACATACTGGACCATTCGCGATGCTGAGGAGGTCGTGGATAGCACGTTTAGGGAGTTGGTCACACCGCAGGTAAAGGCTGCACAGGCAGGAAGGGAACGGGTGTCCACCAGGCAGAGTAGTAGGTGCAGGCAGGTAGTGCAGGGGTCCCCTGTGGCCATCCCCCTCTCAAACAGATATACCACTTTGGATATTGTTGGGGAGGCATGGCTTATCGGGGAAAGACAGCAGCAGCCAACATCCTGGCACCGTGGGTGGTTCTGCTGCACAGGACAGGAGGAAAAAGTGTGGGAGAGCTATTGTAAGGGGAATAGATAGGCGTTTCTGCGGCCGCAAACAAGACTCCATATGTTGCCTCCCTGGTGCAAGGGTCAAGGATGTCTCGGAGCAGCTGCAGAGCATTCCGGAGGGGGAGGGTGAGCAGCCAGTTGTTGTGGTGCATATAAGTACCAACGATATAGGTAAAAACTGGGATGAGGTCCTAAAAGCTGAATATAGGGAGTTAGGAGGTAAATTAAAAAATAGGACCTCAAAGGTAGTAATCTCAGGATTGCTACCAGTGCCACGTGCTAGTCAGAGTAGAAATAGAAGGATATTTCAGATGAATACGTGGCTAGAGGAATGGTGCCAGGGGGAGGGATTCAAATTCCTGGGACATTGGAACCGGTTCTGGGGGAGGTGGGACCAGTACAAACTGGATGGTTTGCACCTGAGCAGGACCGGGACTGATGTCCTAGGGGGAGTGTTTGCTAATGCTGTTGGGGAGGGTTTAAACTAAAATGGCAGGGGGTTGGGAAACTGTGCAGGGAGACAGAGGAATGGGAAAGAAGGAGAGAAGCAAAAGTGGCAGTCAGAGAAGTCAAGGGTTTAAATCAAACATGGCCACAGTAAATAATAATTCTAAAAGGTCTAAGAGTATTAAAAAACCAAGCCAGCAGGCTTTGTGTCTTAATGCGAGGAGCATTCGTAATAAGGTGGATGAATTAGCTGCGCAAATAGATGTAAATGGATATGATATGATTGGGATTACGGAAACATGGCTCCAAGGTGACCAAGGCTGGGAACTCAACATCCAGGGGTATTCAATATTCAGGAAAGACAGGCAAAAAGGAAAAGGAGGTGGGGTAGCATTGCTGGTTAAAGAGGAGATTAACACAATAGTAAGGAAGGATATTAGCTCTGATGATGTGGAATCTGTATGGGTAGAGCTGAGAAATACCATGGGGCAGAAAATGTTAGTGGGAGTTGTATACAGACCCCCAAACAGTAATGCTGAGTTTGGGGATGGCATTAAACAGGAAATTAGAGACGTGTGCAATAAGGGCACAGCAGTTATCGTGGGTGACTTCAATCTACATATAGATTGGGCTAACCAAATTAGTAACAATACTGTGGAGGAGGAATTCCTGGAGTGTATACGGGATGGTCGAGGAACCAACTAGAGATCAGGCCATCTTAGACTGGGTATTATGTAATGAGAAAGGATTAATTAGCAATCTTGTTGTGCGAGGCCCCTTGGGGAGGAGCGATCATAATATGATAGAATTCTTCATTAAGATGGAGAGTGAAGTATTTGACTCAGAGACTAGGGTCCTGAATTTAAATAAAGGAAACTACGATGGTATGAGGCGCGAGTTAGATAGGATGGATTGGGGAATATTACTTAAAGGGTTGATGGTGGATAGGCAATGGCAAACATTCAAAGACCGCAGGGATGAACTACAGAATTTGTTCACCCCAGTTTGGCATAAAAATAAAACAAAAAAGGTGACTCAACCGTGGCTAACAAGGGAAATTAGGGATAGCATAAGATCCAAGGAGAGGACATATAAATTGGCCAGAAAAAGCAGCAAACCTACGGATTAGGAGCAGTTTAGGATTCAGCAAAGGAGGACAAAGGGATTAATTAAGAGGGGGAAAATAGAGTATGAGAGTAAGCTTGCAGGGAACATAAAAACTGACTGTAAAAGCTTCTATAGATATGTGAAGAGAAAATGATTGGTTAAGTCAAACGTAGGTCCCTTGCAGTCAGAATCAGGGGAATTTATAATGGGGAACAAAGGAATGGCAGACCAATTAAATACATACGTTAGTTCTGTCTTCACAAAGGAGGACACAAATAACCTCCCAGAGATGTCGGAGAACATAGGGTCTAATGAGAGGGAGGAACTGAATGAAATCAGTATTTGTAGGGAAATGGTGTTAAGGAAATTGACGGGATTGAAGGCCGTTAAATCCCCAGGGCTTGATAATCTACATCCTAGGGTACTTAAGGAAGCGGCCCTAGAAATAGTAGATGCATTGCTGGTCATCTTCCAAAATTCTATAGACTCTGGAACAGTTCCCATGGATTGGCGGGTAGCTAATGTTACTCTACTATTCAAAAAAGGCGGTAGAGAGAATTATAGACATCGGTAGTGGGGAAAATGCTAGAGTCCATTATAAAAGATGTAATAGCAGATCACTTGGAAAACAGTGACAGGATCGGACAAAGTCAACATGGATTTACAAAAGGTAAATCATGCTTGACTAATCTACTGGAATTTTTTGAGGATGTAACTGGTAGAATAGATAAGGGAGAACCAGTGGATGTGGTGTATTTGGACTTTCAGAAGGTTTTTGATAAGGTCCCGCATGAGAGATTAGCGTTTAAAGTTAAAGCACATGGGATTGGGGGCAAGGTACTGACTTGGATAGAGAACTGGCTGGCAGACAGGAAGCAAAGAGTTGGAATAAACGGGTCTTTTTCCGAGTGGCAGGCAGTGACTAGTGGGGTACCACAGGGATCGGTCCTAGGACCTCAGCTAGTCACAATATATATCAGTGATCTAAACGAGGGAACTAGATGTAATATCTCCAAGTTTGCAGACAACACAAAGCTGTGTGGGCGTGTGTGCTGTGAGGAGGATGCCGAGAAACTCCAGCATGATTTGGACAGGTTGGGTGATTGGACAG
This sequence comes from Somniosus microcephalus, assembly GCF_052327205.1. Classification (NCBI taxonomy): domain Eukaryota; kingdom Metazoa; phylum Chordata; class Chondrichthyes; order Squaliformes; family Somniosidae; genus Somniosus; species Somniosus microcephalus. The sequence goes on from NW_028225179.1 coordinate 45,191,541, forward strand.
ATGCAGTATAATGTGGATAAATGCGAGGTTATCCACTTTGGTGGCAAAAACAGGAAGGCAGATTATTATCTGAACGGCAATAGATTGGGAGAAGGGGAAGTGCAATGAGACCTGGGTGTCCTTGTGCACCAGTCGCTGAAGGTATACATGCAGGTGCAGCAGGCGGTTAAGAAGGCAAATGGTATGTTGGCCTTCGTAGCAAGAGGATTTGAGTACAGGAACAAGGATGTCTTGCTGCAGTTGTACAGGACCACACCTTGAGTATTGTGTGCAGTTTTGGTCGCCTTATCTGAGGAAGGATGTTCTTGCCATGGAGGGAGTGCAGCGAAGATTCACCAGACTGATACCTGGGATGGCAGGAGTGACGTATGAGGAGAGATTGGGTCAATTAGGCTTATACTTGCTGAAGTTTAGAAGAATGAGAGGGGATCTCATTGAAACGTATAAAATTCTAACAGGACTAGACAGACTAGATGCAGGAAGGATGTTCCCGATGGCGGGGGAGTCCAGAACCAGGGATCACAGTCTAAAGATAAGGGGTAAGCCATTTAGGACTGAGATGAGGAGGAATTACTTCACCCAGAGAGTGGTGAACCTGTGGAATTCTCTACCACAGAAGGCAGTTGAGGCCAATTCATTAAATATATTCAAGTAGGAGTTGGATACATTTCTTAAGGCCAAAGTGATCAAGGGATATGGGGAGAAAGCAGGGACAGGGTACTGAATTTGGATGATCAGCCATGATCTCACTGAATGGCGGAGCAGGCTCGAGGGGCCGAATGGCCTACTCCTGCTCCTATCTTCTATGTTTCTATGGTTCTATGTTTCCCTTCTTTCACTGCTATTGTCCAGAATCTCTCAGCTGAACAAACTGCTTATTTCGCACAATGAGGTTCTGTGGAACTGACCCAAGGTTGGTGAGTTCAAATCCCAGCAAGAGAAGTTCATTAAACTCAGGAATATTGCAGCCTGCTGCAGCAGAAAATGTCACTGGGTAAAAGGCACTGCACGGCCCGTGTGTGTCTCAGTGTCAGCTCCTGTACATGTACAGTACACAGCGGGTAAAAGGGAACGATTCACTCCCGTCTGGTACTGTACAGCCTGTGTGTGTCTCAGTGTCAGCTCCTGTACATGTACAGCACACAGCGGGTAAAAGGGAACGATTCACTCCCGTCTGGTACTGTATGGCCCGTGTGTGTCTCAGTGTCAACGCCAGTTAAATGACAGTGTATCTAATGCAATGGCACCTGATTTGTCTTTCTATTTCTCCTTTCGCTTTCTTTCTCTCTCTCGCTGTCTCCCTTTCTTTGTCTCTACCACTATCTCTCTCTCTGTCTCCCTGTCACTCACTTTCTCGGTCTCCGCGCTCTCTCTATCTCCCTCTCTCACTAACACGCCTCTCTTTCTCTCCCTCTGTGTCTCCATGTCACTCACTCTCTCTATCTGTCTCCATCTCGCTATCACTATCTATATCTCTCTCAAACTGTCTCCCTCACTCTATCTCTCTCTCTGTCTCTCTCTACCACTATCGATCTCGCTCTCAATCTGTCTCCTTTACTCTCTATCTCCCTTTCTCACTTTCACTCCCACTGCCTTTCTGTCTCTCCCTCTGTCTCTCTGTCACTCCCTCTCTCTCTCCCTCTCTCTCTCTGTCTCTGTCTCTCCCTCTGTCCCTGTCTGTCTTTGTCTGTCTCCCTCTGTCTCTCTCTCTCTCTGTCTCTCTCTCTCTGTCTCTCTATCTCTCTCTTTCTGTCTCTCTCGCTCTCTGTCTGTGTCTCTCTCTCTGTTCTTCTCTCTCTGTTATTCTCTCTCTGTTTTTCTCTCTCTGTGTCTCTCTCTCTGTCTCTCTCTCTCTGTCTCTCTGTCTCTCTCTCTCTGTCTCTCTCGCTCTCTGTCTCTCTCGCTCTCTGTTCTTCTCTCTGTTTTTCTCTCTCTGTCTCTCTCTCTCTGTCTCTCTCTCTCTGTCTCTCTCTCTCCGTCTCTGACTCTCTCGCTCTCTCTGTTTTTATCTCTGTTTTTCTCTCTGTCTCTCTCTCTGTCTGTCTCTCTCTCTCTCTCTGACTCCATCTCTCGCTATCCACCGTCTCCTTCCTGCTCCCCTTCTTTCAAACAGAAACCGTCCGAGTGACGTTAATTCAGGGAGACATCGCTGAGGCCGCGGAGGTTCGGGAAGCAGCGAGGGGTGTCGATGTCATAATCAACACAGCGGCTCTCATTGATGTTTGGGGAAAAAACCCTCCGGACAAGATCTGGGCCGTCAACTATCAAGGTAATCAAACCAGTAAAGCTCCCGCTACACTGTCCCATCAAACACTCCCAGGGCAGGTACAACACGGGTTAGATACAGAGTAAAGCTCCCGCTACACTGTCCCATCAATCACTCCCAGAGCAGGTACAACACGGGTTAGATACAGAGTAAAGCTCCCTCTACACTCTCCCATCAATCACTCCCAGAGCAGGTACAGCACAGGTTAGGTACAGAGTAAAGCTCCCTCTATACTGTCCCATCAATCACTCCCAGAGCAGGTACAGCACGGGTTAGATACAGGGTAAAGCTCCCTCTACACTGTCCCATCAATCACTCACAGGGCAGGTACAGCACGGGGTTAGGTACAGAGTAAAGCTCCCTCTACACTGTCCCATTAATCACTCCCAGAGCAGGTAGAGCACGGGTTAGATACAGAGTAAAGCTCCCCCTACTGTCCCATCAATCACTCCCAGAGCAGGTACAGCACGGGTTAGATACAGGGTAAAGCTCCCTCTACACTGTCCCATCAAACACTCCCAGGGCAGGTACAGCACGGGTTAGATACAGAGTAAAGCTCCCTCTACACTGTCCCATCAATCACTCCCAGAGCAGGTACAGCACGGGTTAGATACAGGGTAAAGCTCCCTCTACACTGTCCCATCAATCACTCCCAGGGCAGGTACAGCACAGGTTAGATACAGGGTAAAGCTCCCTCTACACTGTCCCATCAATCACTCCCAGGGCAGGTACAGCACGGGCTCGAAGGCACAGCTAACTCTATGATGGAGATGGAGCCTTGGCTTTTACTGATTGGAATATCCCTCCTGCTTTTCCTGCAGGGGCTCGAAATGTTGTTGAGGTCTGCAAGGAACTCGGGATTCAGTACCTGCTGCATACCAGCAGCATGGAAGTGGTGGGACCAAATCTGAAGGACCATTTCATCAGGTAACGCTGTCAGCAGGAAGAATTAGCTATGGCACACCAGGAAGTAGTGGATTGGGGGACCCCCCTGGGCCTGGCACACTGTAAACAGGAAGCAGGTGATTGGATCATAAGTGTCTAAATGGGGTAGAGGAGCAAAGGGATCTTGATGGACAGATGCACAGATCACTAAAAGTAGCGATGTAGGTTAATGAGGCCATAAGGAAAGCAAACCAAGCACTGGGGTCAATTTCTACAGGGATAGAATTGAAAAGCAGAGAAGTTATGTTAAGCTTGTAACAAGCCTTGGTTAGGCCACACTTGGAGCACTGTGCACAGTTCTGGTCTCCATATACCTTGGTTAGACCACACTTGGAGCACTGTGCACAGTTCTGGTCTCCATATACCTTGGTTAGACCACACTTGGAGCACTGTGCACAGTTCTGGTCTCCACATACCTTGGTTAGACCACACTTGGAGCACTGTGCACAGTTCTGGTCTCCATATACCTTGGTTAGACCACACTTGGAGCACTGTGCACAGTTCTGGTCTCCATATACCTTGGTTAGACCACACTTGGAGCACTGTGCACAGTTCTGGTCTCCATGTACCTTGGTTAGACCACACTTGGAGCACTGTACACAGTTCTGGTCTCCACATACCTTGGTTAGGCCACACTTGGAGCACTGTGCACAGTTCTGGTCTCCACATACCTTGGTTAGACCACACTTGGAGCACTGTGCACAGTTCTGATCTCCATATACCTTGGTTAGACCACACTTGGAGCACTGTACACAGTTCTGGTCTCCATATACCTTGGTTAGACGACACTTGGAGCACTGTACACAGTTCTGGTCTCCATATACCTTGGTTAGACCACACTTGGAGCATTGTGCACAGTTCTGGTCTCCATATTTAAAAAAAAATTAGTTTATGTGATGTGGGCATCACTGGCAAGGCCAGCATTTATTGCCCATCCCTAGTTGCCCTTGAGAAGGTGGTGGTGAGCTGCCTTCTTGAACCGCTGCAGTCCCTGTGGTGATGGTACTCCCACAGTGCTGTTAGGTAGGGAGTTCCAGGATTTTGACCCAGCGACGATGAAGGATTGATGATATATTTCTAAGTCAGGGTGGTGTGTGACTTGGAGATGAACTTGGAGGTGGTGGTGTTCCCATGCGCCTGCTGCCCTTGTCCTTCTAGGTGGAAGAGTTTGTGGGTTTGGGAGGTGCTGCCGAAGAAGCCTTGGCGAGTTGCGGCAGTGCATCTTGTAGATGGTACACACTGCAGCCACAGTACACCGATGGTGGAGGGAGTGAATGTTTAAGGTGGTGGATGGGGTGCCAGTCAAGCAGGCTGCTTTGTCCTGGATGGTGCCGAGCTTCTTGAGTGTTGTTGGAGCTGCACTCATCCAGGCAAGTGGAGAGTATTCCATCACACTCCTGACTTGTGTCTTGTAGATGGTGGAATGGCTTTGGGGAGTCAGGAGGTGAGACACTCGCCGCTGAATACGTAGCCTCTGACCTGCTCTTGTTGCCACAGTATTTATGTGGCTGGTCCAGTTAAGTTTCTGGTCAATGGTGACACCCCAGGATGTTGATGGTGGGGGATTCGGCGATGGTAATGCCGTTGAATGTCAAGGGCAGGTGGTTAGACTCTTGCTTGTTGGAGACAGTCATTGCTCAGCACTTGTGTGACGCAAATGTTACCTGCCACTCATCAGGCCAAGCCTGAACGTTGTCCAGGTCTCGTTGCATGCGAGCATGGACTGCCTCATTATCTGAGGAGTTGTGAATGGCGCTGAACACTGTGCAGTCATCAGTGAACATCCCCATTTCTGACCTTATATTGGAGGGAAGGTCATTGATGGAGCAGCTGAAGATGGTTGAGACTTGGACACTGCCCTGAGGAACTCCTGCAGTGATGTCCTGGGGCTGTGATGATTGACCTTCAACCACCACAACCATCTCCCTTTGTGTTAGGTATGACTCCAGCCAGTGAAGCGTTTTCCCCCTGATTCCCATTGACTTCAGTTTTACTCGGGCTCCTTGATGCCACACTCGGTCAAATGCTGCCTTGATGTCAAGGGCAGTCACTCTCACCTCACCTCTGGAATTCAGCTCCTTTGTCCATGTTGGGACCAAGGCTGTAATGAGGTCGGGAGCCAAATGGTCTTGGCAAAACCCAAACTGGGCATCCGTGAGCAGGTTATTGGTGAGTAAGTGCCGCTTGATAGCACTTTCAATGACACCTTCCATCATTTTGCTGATGATTGAGAGTAGATTGATGGGACGGTAATTGGCCGGGTTGGATTTGTCCTGCTTTTTGTGGACAGGACATACCTGGGCAGTTTTCCACATTGTCGGATAGTGTAAGGGTTGGGGGCTTCTTTAAACTGGTTTAAAGTAATTTTCCTGGTCTTGCAGCCTTTGCCTGCACTCCGACCAATTCCAATAAAACCAATTTTAAAACAGTGGTTTCGAATCGTTACCCCTCCTTCAGTCCTGAGTGGAGGAACTTATAATTAATGATATTAAAACAGAACAAGTGGTTTGGATGAGAGAAAAATCAAGTTTTATTACCTAAATAAACTACAATCCAAAGAATAAACTATACCACACGAACACAGTAATTACATTAAAACTATATAACAGGGGGGTTGCAGATGGCAAAAACGAGGGATAAAATGGCTCCAATGTTATTTAAACAATCTTAGCAATTCCCTTAAATCACCACCCCAAACTCCTGCTAGGTTGCCTTGCCGAGGAGCCAGAACACCCTGCTCACCTGTGGTCCAGCGAAGTAAGAGAGAGAGAGAGAGAGAGAGAGAGAGAGGCTCACCTGTGGTCCCAGGAAGTAAAGAGAGAGATAGCTTCTCAGCAGCTATCTTTATACCTGGTGAGGCCCCTGCCATTCTGCCTTGCAAGGGCTGTGTGCAAAATTCCCCGCCCAAAGGGTCCAATACACAAGAGAAAGCTGTGATTGGCTAACTCAGAGTGGTTGGACTGGGTTAATGTGTCTTCCGGAGCTCCCTGGGCTGAAACAAAAGGGAAATACAACTGCTCTATTGTCCAGCATGCTAGGTGATTTCGACCCGTTCAATTCTTAAACGTTTCCTATTCAAGGTACAAAAGTCTCTTCTGCAGTTTAGATGTATCCACTCGATATACAAACAAATGCTAATAGCATTCGATTGCTTTGTAAACAAAGCATTGTCCTTTGTCTTCATTGAAGCTTACTTCCAGACACAGAAAGCTGCATTCCAAGCCTCTTTTTTCTTCGGCCATGTGGTGACTGCCATTTTTATCCCTGGAAATTTAAAAGCACATCGCCCAGCGATTCTTTAATCAAAAAAATTAGTCTTCAGAACTGTAAATTATTGCGAATTCTTACAGTCCGCCCTTGGATACTTCCAGCTTGCTTGTAGTATCCTCTTGAAGAAATGAGCAATGATTTCTGACCCCTCACAAACAACCATCCCCTGTATTTACCTAATAGCTATCTGCCACTGATCCCCGTCCCGTCTATTCCCCTTAAATTCAAGAAAAAAACCATGGTACGGTAGGCATCTTACAGATACTTCAGTTTTCAATAAGGGGTCTCATACCCCTACACGGTTGTAAAATTATACAATGTAAACCAAATTTACAATCACTTTTTTACATCATAACTTATTACAAAATGTTGCAATCTTAGTTACACAATGTAATCAAAATGGTCCCAAGCACGGAGAGGATCCTACGCCTCTGCTCAACTTGGGGCTGCAACACAAAATTAAAAAAATCATTAAACATTTGAAACAACATGCTTAAATAAACCCCGATCATCATGTGCCGATGATGGGTCGCGAAATTCGAGTGGGTATTGCTCCTCCCACTCGGGCAGTAAAAGTACCTTCCACCCACCTTTGATCGTCTTAAACTTTAAAACAGGCAGAATGGATTTACAGACCAGCCTGCTCCGCCAGCCCTGAACTGTTCCCTTGTCCCTTTGTGGAGGCGGGGTACCCCTCACATTTAAAATTACCTGGGCACAGACCGAGACCGGGGAGTATGGGATCTCATGACTCCCAGTCCCTCCCCCCTCCCGTCTTCCCTCGACTGGCTGCAGAAAATGATGGGTGCCTGTGTGGCGCCTCTCCCTGGCCCCACACTGATCCGGCCACCCACTCATCCTTCCCAGCCATACTTCTCCTCTTTGCCCGTGGGCCCCCGGATGAGTTCCTCCCTCCCCCGACTCTTGGGTCTCCCCCTCCTCTATACAATCTTTCCCGGGCCATCACCACCCACCCCCGGGGAACGCGTCCCTATCACAAGGCACCCGCGCTTCCCCATCGTGACTCCTCAACAGCGAGGTCTCCCACACGTGAACTTCGGTCAGGATAGTGCTGGGTTGGGGGCCGTGCCCCACCCAGCTGGAGCCATCTCCTCCCCGTAGGAGGAGTAGGCAAGTTCCTCCGGATCCTGTCCGTTTTTCCCGAAGATCGCTGCGGGGTCTCCTGGATTCGTCCAGTGGCGAGGTGATCCCCAACATTCCGTATCCGCATCTTCATTCGATGCCCAGCTCGGGCTGGGCGAACGTGACTGCTTCATTTTCCAATCTCCTGCAAAAACTTAAAAGGACATGCAGCCAGGTCTCACTGACCTGCTGCCTTTGGTGGAGACATGGTCGGGTCCCTTGACCTCAGACCAAAAATGCAAACATTTGGCACACATGTAAACTTAAACTCTTTAAACTTATACTTAAGACTAGTTATGTCAACAAACTTAAAATACACCTTAAAGCAAGGTATATTCAAAACGCAATCAATACAAATGCCGCCCGTCTCCGGACGGCCAGGCTAATCTCTGGCACTGTCGCAGATTGCTGCTGGCTGCAGCGAAGCTGAACTGCCTCCTGTCTCTGGTCCCTCGCAGCTTATGGCTGTTGAGTGGGGGCCTCTGTTCTCTGGCTTCTCCCTGGCTCGGGAGACCGCCCTACTCCACTGTAAAGTGGGTGACCATGCTTTCTTAGGCTGGGGCACCCGCTGAGACCTTCTGAGGGGTGTCTCTATGGGGGAAACTTTGGCTGGCGGACCCTGAGCTTGGGTCACAGCCCCAGCTGGCTGGGAACCTTCTCCCCCATGTCCAAATAGCCCGCACTGTATAATGTACCTGGCAGCCTGCCGGTGCAAATCTCTCTCTGGGTTTGTCTGCTCTTCCCTGCCCACTCCTGTGCTGGGGGCAGGTATACTCTCACCACCCGCTGCTGGTGGCTGGAAATTTTCCTCCCCATGTTTAAAACCTGGTGCCAGCTCCCCCTCTGTGTCCCCTGTAAGAGGGATTGCTATCCCTGCCCCCCCCAGGGTCCCACATCATGGGGGGGACCACTCTAGAAGCTGGCTGGGAAGCTGGTCCCTTTAAACAGGCCACAGTGCCTGCTTTTACAGGCGGTGAACTTGAACTTGCCTGGACAGCAAACTCATGTTCCCTCACCCAGGTGGCTTTAACTGGGGAATTTTGGACCTGCCTTTTTTCTGGGGCCAAAACTATCCCCTGTGTGCCTCCCTTGTCCTGGATTTCTGCTACTGGACCTGCTCTACAGGGGTCCCAGAACTCTCCTTCCCTGTTCCCTGGCTTAAACAGCTTACTCTGAACATGAATGGCTCCTCCCCCCACACAAGCCACTAAAATTCGCAGGGCTACACACATACTGAAAACGAGAGAAACTACAGCTGATGCTTTCTCCAGATCCAGACCACTTATTAAATCAAAAACTGCCTCCACTCCTACCTGGCTCGTCATTGTAAGGGTTGGGGGCTTCTTTAAACTGGTTTAAAGTAATTTTCCTGGTCTTGCAGCCTTTGCCTGCAATCAGACCAATTCCAATAAAACCAATTTACAAACAGCGGTTTCGAATCGTTACCCCTCCTTCCAGTTCTGAGTGGAGGAACTTATAATTAATGATATTAAAACGGAACAAGTGGTTTGGATGAGAGAAAAAAATCAAGTTTTATTACCTAAATAAACTACAATCCAAAGAATAAACTATACCACACGAACACAGTAATTACATTAAAACTATATAACAGGGGGGTTGCAGACGGCGAAAATGAGGGATACAATGGCTACAATGTTATTTAAACAATCTTAGCAATTCCCTTAAATCACCATCCCCCAAACTCCTGCTAGGCTGCCTTGTTGAGGAGTCAGAACACCCTGCTCACCTGTGGTCCAGCGAAGTAAGAGAGAGAGAGAGAGGCTCACCTGTGGTCCAGCGAAGTAAGAGAGAGAGAGAGAGAGAGGTCACCTATGGTCCAGCGAAGTAAGAGAGAGAGAGAGAGAGAGGTCACCTATGGTCCAGCGAAGTAAGAGAGAGAGAGATAGCTTCTCAGCAGCTATCTTTATACCTGGTGAGCCCCCTGCCGTTCTGCCTTGCAAGGGCTGTGTACAAAATTCCCCGCCCAAAGGGTCCAATACACAAGAGAAAGCTGTGATTGGCTAACTCAGAGTGGTTGGACTGGGTTAATGTGTCTTCCGGAGCTCCCTGGGCTGAAACAAAAGGTAAATACAACTGCTCTATTGTCCAGAATGCTAGGTGATTTCGACCCGTTCAATTCTTAAACGGATCCCATTCAAGATACAAAAGTCTCTTCTGCAGTTTATCCACTCGATATACAAACAAATGCTAATAGCATTCAGTTGCTTTGTAAACAAAGCATTGTCCTTTGTCTTCATTGAACCTTACTTCCAGACACAGAAAGCTGCATTCCAAGCCTCTTTGTCTTCGGCCATGTGGTGACAGCCATTTTTATTCCTGGAAATTTAAAAGCACATCGCCCAGGGATCCTTTAATCAAAAAAATTGATCTTCAGAACTGTAAATTATTGCGAATTCTTACAATAGATGCCAGTGTTATAGCTGTACTTGAACAGCTTGGCTAGAGGTGCGGCTAGTTCTGGAGCACAAGTCTTCAGCACGCTAGCCGGGATGTTGGCAGGGCCCATAGCCTTTGCTGTATCCAGTGTGCTCAGCCGTTTCTTGATATCACGTGGAGTGAATCAAATTGGCTGAAGACTGGCTTCTGTGATGGTAGGGACCTCAGGAGTAGGCCGATATGGATCATCCACTTGGCAATTCTGGCTGAAGATGGTTGCAAACACTTCAGCCTTGTCTTTTGCACTCATGCTGGGCTCCATCATCATTGAGGATAGGGATATTCATGGAGACTCCTCCTCCCGTTAGTTGTTTAATGGTCCACCACCATTCACGACTTGATGTGGCAGGACTGCAGAGCTTTGATCTGATCAGTTGATTGTGGGATCGCTTAGCCCTGTCTATAGCATGCTGCTTCCACTTTTTAGCATGCATGTAGTCCTGTGTTGCAGCTTCCCCAGGTTGGCACCTCATTTTTAGGTACGCCTGGTGCTGCTCCTGGCATGCTCTTCTACACTCCTTATTGAACCAGGGTTCGTCCCCTGGCTTGATGGTAATGATAGTGAGGGATATGCCGGGCCATGAGGTTACAGATTGTGGTGGAATACAATTCTGCTGCTACTGATGGCCCACAGCGCCCCATGGATGCCCAGTTTTGAGCTGCTAGATCTGTTCTGAATCTATCCCATTTAGCATGGTTGTAGTGCCACACAACACGATGGATGGTGTTCTCAGTGTAAAGATGGGACTTCGTCTCCACAATGACTGTGCGGTGGTCACTGTTACCAATGCTGTCATGGACAGATGCATCTGCGACAGTTGATTGGTGAGGATGAGGTCAAGTAGGTTTTTCCCTCGTGTTGGTTCTCTCACCGCCTGTCGCAGGCCCAGACTGGCAGTTATGTCCTTCAGGACTCGGCCAGCTCAGTCAGTAGTGGTGCTACCGAGCCACTCTTGGTGATGGACGTTGAAGTCCCCCATCCAGAGTACATTCTGTGCCCTTGCTACTCTCAGTGCTTCTTCCAAGTGGTGTTCAACATGGCAGAGTACTGATTCATCAGCTGAGGGCGGGCGGTAGGTGGTAATCAGCAGGAGGTTTCCTTGCCCATGCTTGACCTGAAGCCATGAGACTTCATGGGGTACGGAGTCAATGTTGAGAACTCCCAGGGCCACTCCCCTTACTGACTGTATACCACTGTGCCGCCATCCCTGGTGGGTCTGTCCTGCCGGTGGGACAGGACATACGCAGGGATGGTGATGGAGGTGTTTGGGACATTGGCTGAAAGGTATGATTCTGTGAGTATGACTATGTCAGGCTGTTGCTTGACTCGTCTGTGGGACAGCTCTGCCAATTTTGGCACAAGTCCCCAGATGTTGGTGAGGAGGACTTTGTAGGGTCGACTGGGCTGGGTGTGCCGTTGCCGTGTCCATAGCCGGTGCTGATACCGATGCCGGGTGGTCTGTCCGGTTTCATTCTTTTTATTGCTTTCCATTGCAGTTTGTTACAACGGAGTGGCTTGCTGGGCCATTTCAGAGGGCAGTTAAGAGTCAACCACATCGCCGTGGGTCTGGAGTCACATATAGGCCAGACCGTGTAAGGACGGCAGATTTCCTTCCCTAAAGGACATTAGTGAACCAGATGGGTTTTTACGTCAATCTGATAGTTTCATGGTTACCATTACTGATAATAATTATTCCCGATTTATTTAATTAACTGAATTTAAATTCCCCAGCTGCCGTGTTGGGATTTGAACTCACATCTCTGGATCATTAGTCCAGGTCCCTGAATTACTAGTCCAGTGACATTACCGCTACGCTAGCATTCCCAGAACGTTGGTTACGCCACACTTGGAGCACTGTGCACACATCTGGTCTCCATGTACCTTGGTTAGACCACACTTGGAGCACTGTGCACAGTTCTGGTCTCCATATACCTTGGTTAGACCACACTTGGAGCACCGTGCACAGTTCTGGTCTCCATATACCTTGGTTAGACCGCACTTGGAGCACTGTGCACAGTTCTGGTCTCCATATACCTTGGTTAGACCACACTTGGAGCACTGTGACCAGTTCTGGTCTCCATATACCTTGGTTAGACCACACTTGGAGCATTGTGCACAGTTCTGGTCTCCATGTACCTTGGTTAGACCGCACTTGGAGCACTGTGCACAGTCCTGGTCTCCATATACCTTGGTTAGGCCACACTTGGAGCACTGTGCACAGTTCCGGTCTGCTTAGACCACACTTGGAGCACTGTGCACAGTTCTGGTCTCCATATACCTTGGTTAGGCCACACTTGGAGCTCTGTGCGCAGTTCTGGTCTCCATATACCTTGATTAGACCACACTTGGAGCAATGTGCACAGTTCTGGTCTCCATATACCTGGGTTAGACCACAGTTGGAGCACTGTGCACAGTTCTGGTCTCCATATACTTTGGTTAGGCCACACTTGGAGCACTGTGCACAGTTCTGGTCTCCATATACCTTGGTTAGACCACACTTGGAGCACTGTGCACAGTTCTGGTCTCCATATACCTTGGTTAGGCCACACTTGGAGCACTGTGCATAGTTCTGGTCTCCATATACCTTGGGTAGACCACACTTGGAGCACTGTGCACAGTTCTGGTCTCCATATACCTTGGTTAGACCACACTTGGAGCACTGTGCACAGTTCTGGTCTCCATAAACCTTGGTTAGACCACACTTGGAGCACTGTGCACAGTTCTGGTCTGGTTAGGCCACACTTGGAGCACTGTGCACAGTTCTGGTCTCCATATACCTTGGTTAGCACACACTTGGAGCACTGTGCACAGTTCTGGTCTCCATATACCTTGGTTAGCCCACATTTGGAGCACTGTGCACAGTTCTGGTCTCCATATACCTTGGTTAGACCACACTTGGAGCACTGTGCACAGTTTTGGTCTCCATATACCTTGGTTCGGTCACACTTGGAGCACTGTGCACAGTTCTGGTCTGGTTAGGCCACACTTGGAGCACTGTGCACAGTTCTGGTCTCCATATACCTTGGTTAGACCACACTTGGAGCACTGTGCACAGTTCTGGTCTCCATATACCTTGGTTAGGCCACATTTGGAGCACTCTGCACAGTTCTGGTCTCCATATACCTGGGTTAGACCACACTTGGAGCACTGTGCACAGTTCTGGTCTCCATATACCTTGGGTAGGTCACACTTGGAGCACTGTGCACAGTTCTGGTCTCCATATACCTGGGTTAGACCACACTTGGAGCACTGTGCACAGTTCTGGTCTCCACATACCTTGGTTAGACCACACTTGGAGCACTGTGCACAGATCTGGTCTCCATATACCTGGGTTAGACCACACTTGGAGCACTGTGCACAGTTCTGGTCTCCATATACCTTGGTTAGACCACACTTGGAGCACTGTGCACAGTTCTGGTCTCCATGTACCTTGGTTAGACCACACTTGGAGCACTGTGCACAGTTCTGGTCTCCATATACCTTGGTTAGACCACACTTGGAGCACTGTGCCACAGTTCTGGTCTCCATATAACTTGGTTAGACCACACTTGGAGCACTGTGCACAGTTCTGGTCTCCATATACCTGGGTTGGACCACACTTGGAGCACTGTGCACAGTTCTGGTCTCCATATACCTTGGTTAGCCCACATTTGGAGCACTGTGCACAGTTCTGGTCTCCATATACCTTGGTTAGACCACACTTGGAGCACTGTGCACAGTTTTGGTCTCCATATACCTTGGTTAGGTCACTCTTGGAGCACTGTGCACAGTTCTGGTCTGGTTAGGCCACACTTGGAGCACTGTGCACAGTTCTGGTCTCCATATACCTTGGTTAGACAACACTTGGAGCACTGTGCACAGTTCTGGTCTCCAGATACCTTGGTTAGGCCACATTTGGAGCACTGTGCACAGTTCTGGTCTCCATATACCCTGGTTAGACCACACTTGGAGCACTGTGCACAGTTCTGGTCTCCATATACCTGGGTTAGACAACACTTGGAGCACTGTGCACAGTTCTGGTCTCCACATACCTTGGTTAGACCACACTTGGAGCACTGTGCACAGTTCTGGTCTCCATATACCTGGGTTGGACCACACTTGGAGCACTGTGCACAGTTCTGGTCTCCATATACCTTGGTTAGACCACACTTGGAGCACTGTGCACAGTTCTGGTCTCCATGTACCTTGGTTAGACCACACTTGGAGCACTGTGCACAGTTCTGGTCTCCATGTACCTTGGTTAGACCACACTTGGAGCACTGTGCACAGTTCTGGTCTCCATATACCTTGGTTAGACCACACTTGGAGCACTGTGCACAGTTCTGGTCTCCATATACCTTGGTTAGACCACACTTGGAGCACCGTGCACAGTTCTGGTCTCCAAATACCTTGGTTAGACCACACTTGGAGCACTGTGCACAGTTCTGGTCTCCATATACCTTGGTTAGATCACACTTGGAGCACTGTGCACAGTTCTGGTCTCCATATACCTTGGTTAGACCACACTTGGAGCACTGTGCACAGTTCTGGTCTCCATATACCTTGGTTAGACCACACTTGGAGCACTGTGCACAGTTCTGGTCTCCATATACCTTGGTTAGACCACACTTGGAGCACTGTGCACAGTTCTGGTCTCCATATACCTTGGTTAGACCACACTTGGAGCACTGTGCACAGTTCTGTTCTCCATATACCTTAGTTAGGTCACACTTGGAGCTCTGTGCACAGTTCTGGTCTCCATATACGTTGGTTGCACCACACTTGGAGCACTGTGCACAGTTCTGGTCTCCATATACCTTGGTTAGACCACACTTGGAGCACTGTGCACAGTTCTCGTCTCCATATACCGTGGTTAGGCCACATTTGGAGCACTGTGCACAGTTCTGGTCTCCGTATACCTGGGTTAGACCACACTTGGAGCACTGTGCACAGTTCTGGTCTCCATATACCTTGGTTAGACCACACTTGGAGCACTGTGCCACAGTTCTGGTCTCCATATACCTTGGTTAGACCACACTTGGAGCACTGTGCACAGTTCTGGTCTCCATATAACTTGGTTAGACCAGACTTGGAGCACTGTGCACAGTTGTGGTCTCCATATACCTTGGTTAGACCACACTTGGAACACTGTGCACAGTTCTGGTCTCCATATACCTTGGTTACACCACACTTGGAGCACTGTGCACAGTTCTGGTCTCCATATACCTTGGTTGGGCCACATTTGGAGCACTGTGCACAGTTCTGGTCTCCATATACCTTGGTTAGACCACACTTGGAGCAATGTGCACAGTTCTGGTCTCCATATACCTTGGTTAGACCACACTTGGAGCACTGCGCACCATTCTGGTCTCCATATACCTTGGTTAGACCACACCTGGAGCACTGCGCACAGTTCTGGTCTCCATATACCTTGGTTAGACCACACTTGGAGCACTGCGCACAGTTCTGGTCTCCATGTACCTTGGTTAGACCACACTTGGAGCACCGTGCACAGTTCTGGTCTCCAAATACCTTGGTTAGACCACACTTGGAGCACTGTGCACAGTTCTGGTCTCCATATACCTTGGTTAGATCACACTTGGAGCACTGTGCACAGTTCTGGTCTCCATATACCTTGGTTAGACCACACTTGGAGCACTGTGCACAGTTCTGGTCTCCATATACCTTGGTTAGATCACACTTGGAGCACTGTGCACAGTTCTGGTCTCCATATACCTTGGTTAGACCACACTTGGAGCACTGTGCACAGTTCTGGTCTCCATATACCTTGGTTATACCACACTTGGAGCACTGTGCACAGTTCTGGTCTCCATATACCTTGGTTAGACCACACTTGGAGCACTGTGCACAGTTCTGGTCTCCATATACCTTAGTTAGGTCACACTTGGAGCACTGTGCACAGTTCAGGTCTCCATATACCTCGGTTAGACCACACTTGGAGCTCTGTGCACAGTTCTGGTCTCCATATACCGTGGTTAGGCCACATTTGGAGCACTGTGCACAGTTCTGGTCTCCGTATACCTGGGTTAGACCACACTTGGAGCACTGTGCACAGTTCTGGTCTCCATATACCTTGGTTAGACCACACTTGGAGCACTGTGCACAGTTCTGGTCTCCATATACCTTGGTTAGACCACACTTGGAGCACTGTGCACAGTTCTGGTCTCCATATAACTTGGTTAGACCAGACTTGGAGCACTGTGCACAGTTGTGGTCTCCATATACCTTGGTTAGACCACACTTGGAACACTGTGCGCAGTTCTGGTCTCCATATACCTTGGTTAGACCACACTTGGAGCACTGTGCACAGTTTTGGTCTCCATATACCTTGGTTAGGTCACTCTTGGAGCACTGTGCACAGTTCTGGTCTGGTTAGGCCACACTTGGAGCACTGTGCACAGTTCTGGTCTCCATATACCTTGGTTAGGTCACACTTGGAGCACTGTGCACAGTTCTAGTCTCCATATACCCTGGTTAGACCACACTTGGAGCACTGTGCACAGTTCTGGTCTCCATATACCTGGGTTAGACAACACTTGGAGCACTGTGCACAGTTCTGGTCTCCACATACCTTGGTTAGACCACACTTGGAGCACTGTGCACAGTTCTGGTCTCCATATACCTGGGTTGGACCACACTTGGAGCACTGTGCACAGTTCTGGTCTCCATATACCTTGGTTAGACCACACTTGGAGCACTGTGCACAGTTTTGGTCTCTATATACCTTGGTTAGACCACACTTGGAGCACTGTGCACAGTTCTGGTCTCCATATACCTTGGTTAGACCACACTTGGAGCACTGTGCACAGTTTTGGTCTCCATATACCTTGGTTAGACCACACTTGGAGCACTGCGCACAGTTCTGGTCTCCATGTACCTTGGTTAGACCACACTTGGAGCACCGTGCACAGTTCTGGTCTCCAAATACCTTGGTTAGACCACACTTGGAGCACTGTGCACAGTTCTGGTCTCCATATACCTTGGTTAGATCACACTTGGAGCACTGTGCACAGTTCTGGTCTCCATATACCTTGGTTAGACCACACTTGGAGCACTGTGCACTGTTCTGGTCTCCATATACCTTGGTTAGATCACACTTGGAGCACTGTGCACAGTTCTGGTCTCCATATACCTTGGTTACACCACACTTGGAGCACTGTGCACAGTTCTGGTCTCCATATACCTTGGTTAGACCACACTTGGAGCACTGTGCACAGTTCTGGTCTCCATATACCTTGGTTAGACCACACTTGGAGCACTGTGCACAGTTCTGTTCTCCATATACCTTAGTTAGGTCACACTTGGAGCACTGTGCACAGTTCAGGTCTCCATATACCTTGGTTAGACCACACTTGGAGCTCTGTGCACAGTTCTGGTCTCCATATACGTTGGTTGCACCACACTTGGAGCACTGTGCACAGTTCTGGTCTCCATATACCTTGGTTAGACCACACTTGGAGCACTGTGCACAGTTCTCGTCTCCATATACCGTGGTTAGGCCACATTTGGAGCACTGTGCACAGTTCTGGTCTCCGTATACCTGGGTTAGACCACACTTGGAGCGCTGTGCACAGTTCTGGTCTCCATATACCTTGGTTAGACCACACTTGGAGCACTGTTCCACAGTTCTGGTCTCCATATACCTTGGTTAGACCACACTTGGAGCACTGTGCACAGTTCTGGTCTCCATATAACTTGGTTAGACCAGACTTGGAGCACTGTGCACAGTTGTGGTCTCCATATACCTTGGTTAGACCACATTTGGAACACTGTGCACAGTTCTGGTCTCCATATACCTTGGTTACACCACACTTGGAGCACTGTGCACAGTTCTGGTCTCCATATACCTTGGTTGGGCCACATTTGGAGCACTGTGCACAGTTCTGGTCTCCATATACCTTGGTTAGACCACACTTGGAGCAATGTGCACAGTTCTGGTCTCCATATACCTTGGTTAGACCACACTTGGAGCACTGCGCACCATTCTGGTCTCCATATACCTTGGTTAGACCACACCTGGAGCACTGCGCACAGTTCTGGTCTCCATATACCTTGGTTAGACCACACTTGGAGCACTGCGCACAGTTCTGGTCTCCATATACCTTGGTTAGATCACACTTGGAGCACTGTGCACAGTTCTGGTCTCCATATACCTTGGTTAGACCACACTTGGAGCACTGTGCACAGTTCTGGTCTCCATATACCTTGGTTATACCACACTTGGAGCACTGTGCACAGTTCTGGTCTCCATATACCTTGGTTAGACCACACTTGGAGCACTGTGCACAGTTCTGGTCTCCATATACCTTAGTTAGGTCACACTTGGAGCACTGTGCACAGTTCAGGTCTCCATATACCTTGGTTAGACCACACTTGGAGCTCTGTGCACAGTTCTGGTCTCCATATACCGTGGTTAGGCCACATTTGGAGCACTGTGCACAGTTCTGGTCTCCGTATACCTGGGTTAGACCACACTTGGAGCACTGTGCACAGTTCTGGTCTCCATATACCTTGGTTAGACCACACTTGGAGCACTGTGCCACAGTTCTGGTCTCCATATACCTTGGTTAGACCACACTTGGAGCACTGTGCACAGTTCTGGTCTCCATATAACTTGGTTAGACCAGACTTGGAGCACTGTGCACAGTTGTGGTCTCCATATACCTTGGTTAGACCACACTTGGAACACTGTGCACAGTTCTGGTCTCCATATACCTTGGTTACACCACACTTGGAGCACTGTGCACAGTTCTGGTCTCCATATACCTTGGTTGGGCCACATTTGGAGCACTGTGCACAGTTCTGGTCTCCATATACCTTGGTTAGACCACACTTGGAGCAATGTGCACAGTTCTGGTCTCCATATACCTTGGTTAGACGACACTTGGAGCACTGCGCACCATTCTGGTCTCCATATACCTTGGTTAGACCACACCTGGAGCACTGCGCACAGTTCTGGTCTCCATATACCTTGGTTAGACCACACTTGGAGCACTGCGCACAGTTCTGGTCTCCATATACCTTGGTTAGACCGCACTTGGAGCACTGTGCACAGTTCTGGTCTCCATATACCTTGGTTAGACCACACTTGGAGCATTGTGCACAGTTCTGGTCTCCATATACCTTGGTTAGACCACACTTGGAGCACTGTGCACAGTTCTGGTCTCCATATACCTTGGTTAGACCACACTTGGAGCACTGTGCCACAGTTCTGGTCTCCATATACCTTGGTTAGACCACACTTGGAGCACTGTGCACAGTTCTGGTCTCCATATAACTTGGTTAGACCAGACTTGGAGCACTGTGCACAGTTGTGGTCTCCATATACCTTGGTTAGACCACACTTGGAACACTGTGCACAGTTCTGGTCTCCATATACCTTGGTTACACCACACTTGGAGCACTGTGCACAGTTCTGGTCTCCATATACCTTGGTTGGGCCACATTTGGAGCACTGTGCACAGTTCTGGTCTCCATATACCTTGGTTAGACCACACTTGGAGCAATGTGCACAGTTCTGGTCTCCATATACCTTGGTTAGACCACACTTGGAGCACTGCGCACCATTCTGGTCTCCATATACCTTGGTTAGACCACACCTGGAGCACTGCGCACAGTTCTGGTCTCCATATACCTTGGTTAGACCACACTTGGAGCACTGCGCACAGTTCTGGTCTCCATATACCTTGGTTAGACCGCACTTGGAGCACTGTGCACAGTTCTGGTCTCCATATACCTTGGTTAGACCACACCTGGATCACTGCGCACAGTTCTGGTCTCCATATACCTTGGTTAGACCACACTTGGAGCACTGCGCCCAGTTCTGGTCTCCATATACCTTGGTTAGACCGCACTTGGAGCACTGTGCACAGTTCTGGTCTCCATATACCTTGGTTAGACCACACTTGGAGCATTGTGCACAGTTCTGGTCTCCATATACCTTGGTTAGACCACACTTGGAGCACTGTGCACAGTTCTGGTCTCCATATACCTTGGTTAGGCCACACTTGGAGCACTGTGCGCAGTTCTGGTCTCCATTTACCTTGGTTAGACCGCACTTGGAGCACTGTGCACAGTTCTGGTCTCCATGTACCTTGGTTAGACCGCACTTGGAGCACTGTACACAGTTCTGGTCTCCATGTACCTTGGTTAGACCATACATGGAGCACTGTGCACAGTTCTGGTCTCCATGTACCTTGGTTAGACCACACTTGGAGCACTGTGCACAGTTCTGGTCTCCATGTACCTTGGTTAGACCATACATGGAGCACTGTGCACAGTTCTGGTCTCCATATACCTTGGGTGGATCACACTTGGAGCACTGTGCACAGTTCTGGTCTCTATATACCTTGGTTAGACCACACCTGGAGCACTGTGCACAGTTCTGGTCTCCAAATACCTTGGTTAGACCACACTTGGAGCACTGTGCACAGTTCTGGTCTCCATATACCTTGGTTAGACCACACTTGGAGCACTGTGCACAGTTCTGGTCTCCATATACCTTGGTTATACCACACTTGGAGCACTGTGCACAGTTCTGGTCTCCATATACCTTGGTTAGACCACACTTGGAGCACTGTGCACAGTTCTGGTCTCCATATACCTTAGTTAGGTCACACTTGGAGCACTGTGCACAGTTCAGGTCTCCATATACCTTGGTTAGACCACACTTGGAGCTCTGTGCACAGTTCTGGTCTCCATATACCGTGGTTAGGCCACATTTGGAGCACTGTGCACAGTTCTGGTCTCCGTATACCTGGGTTAGACCACACTTGGAGCACTGTGCACAGTTCTGGTCTCCATATACCTTGGTTAGACCGCACTTGGAGCACTGTGCCACAGTTCTGGTCTCCATATACCTTGGTTAGACCACACTTGGAGCACTGTGCACAGTTCTGGTCTCCATATAACTTGGTTAGACCAGACTTGGAGCACTGTGCACAGTTGTGGTCTCCATATACCTTGGTTAGACCACACTTGGAACACTGTGCACAGTTCTGGTCTCCATATACCTTGGTTACACCACACTTGGAGCACTGTGCACAGTTCTGGTCTCCATATACCTTGGTTGGGCCACATTTGGAGCACTGTGCACAGTTCTGGTCTCCATATACCTTGGTTAGGTCACACTTGGAGCACTGTGCACAGTTCTAGTCTCCATATACCCTGGTTAGACCACACTTGGAGCACTGTGCACAGTTCTGGTCTCCATATACCTGGGTTAGACAACACTTGGAGCACTGTGCACAGTTCTGGTCTCCACATACCTTGGTTAGACCACACTTGGAGCACTGTGCACAGTTCTGGTCTCCATATACCTGGGTTGGACCACACTTGGAGCACTGTGCACAGTTCTGGTCTCCATATACCTTGGTTAGACCACACTTGGAGCACTGTGCACAGTTCTGGTCTCCATGTACCTTGGTTAGACCACACTTGGAGCACTGTGCACAGTTCTGGTCTCCATGTACCTTGGTTAGACCACACTTGGAGCACTGTGCACAGTTCTGGTCTCCATATACCTTGGTTAGACCACACTTGGAGCACTGTGCACAGTTTTGGTCTCTATATACCTTGGTTAGACCACACTTGGAGCACTGTGCACAGTTCTGGTCTCCATATACCTTGGTTAGACCACACTTGGAGCACTGTGCACAGTTTTGGTCTCCATATACCTTGGTTAGACCACACTTGGAGCACTGCGCACAGTTCTGGTCTCCATGTACCTTGGTTAGACCACACTTGGAGCACCGTGCACAGTTCTGGTCTCCAAATACCTTGGTTAGACCACACTTGGAGCACTGTGCACAGTTCTGGTCTCCATATACCTTGGTTAGATCACACTTGGAGCACTGTGCACAGTTCTGGTCTCCATATACCTTGGTTAGACCACACTTGGAGCACTGTGCACTGTTCTGGTCTCCATATACCTTGGTTAGATCACACTTGGAGCACTGTGCACAGTTCTGGTCTCCATATACCTTGGTTAGACCACACTTGGAGCACTGTGCACAGTTCTGGTCTCCATATACCTTGGTTAGACCACACTTGGAGCACTGTGCACAGTTCTGGTCTCCATATACCTTGGTTAGACCACACTTGGAGCACTGTGCACAGTTCTGTTCTCCATATACCTTAGTTAGGTCACACTTGGAGCACTGTGCACAGTTCAGGTCTCCATATACCTTGGTTAGACCACACTTGGAGCTCTGTGCACAGTTCTGGTCTCCATATACGTTGGTTGCACCACACTTGGAGCACTGTGCACAGTTCTGGTCTCCATATACCTTGGTTAGACCACACTTGGAGCACTGTGCACAGTTCTCGTCTCCATATACCGTGGTTAGGCCACATTTGGAGCACTGTGCACAGTTCTGGTCTCCGTATACCTGGGTTAGACCACACTTGGAGCACTGTGCACAGTTCTGGTCTCCATATACCTTGGTTAGACCACATTTGGAGCACTGTGCCACAGTTCTGGTCTCCATATACCTTGGTTAGACCACACTTGGAGCACTGTGCACAGTTCTGGTCTCCATATAACTTGGTTAGACCAGACTTGGAGCACTGTGCACAGTTGTGGTCTCCATATACCTTGGTTAGACCACACTTGGAACACTGTGCACAGTTCTGGTCTCCATATACCTTGGTTACACCACACTTGGAGCACTGTGCACAGTTCTGGCCTCCATATACCTTGGTTGGGCCACATTTGGAGCACTGTGCACAGTTCTGGTCTCCATATACCTTGGTTAGACCACACTTGGAGCAATGTGCACAGTTCTGGTCTCCATATACCTTGGTTAGACCACACTTGGAGCACTGCGCACCATTCTGGTCTCCATATACCTTGGTTAGACCACACCTGGAGCACTGCGCACAGTTCTGGTCTCCATATACCTTGGTTAGACCACACTTGGAGCACTGCGCACAGTTCTGGTCTCCATATACCTTGGTTAGATCACACTTGGAGCACTGTGCACAGTTCTGGTCTCCATATACCTTGGTTAGACCACACTTGGAGCACTGTGCACAGTTCTGGTCTCCATATACCTTGGTTATACCACACTTGGAGCACTGTGCACAGTTCTGGTCTCCATATACCTTGGTTAGACCACACTTGGAGCACTGTGCACAGTTCTGGTCTCCATATACCTTAGTTAGGTCACACTTGGAGCACTGTGCACAGTTCAGGTCTCCATATACCTTGGTTAGACCACACTTGGAGCTCTGTGCACAGTTCTGGTCTCCATATACCGTGGTTAGGCCACATTTGGAGCACTGTGCACAGTTCTGGTCTCCGTATACCTGGGTTAGACCACACTTGGAGCACTGTGCACAGTTCTGGTCTCCATATACCTTGGTTAGACCACACTTGGAGCACTGTGCCACAGTTCTGGTCTCCATATACCTTGGTTAGACCACACTTGGAGCACTGTGCACAGTTCTGGTCTCCATATAACTTGGTTAGACCAGACTTGGAGCACTGTGCACAGTTGTGGTCTCCATATACCTTGGTTAGACCACACTTGGAACACTGTGCACAGTTCTGGTCTCCATATACCTTGGTTACACCACACTTGGAGCACTGTGCACAGTTCTGGTCTCCATATACCTTGGTTGGGCCACATTTGGAGCACTGTGCACAGTTCTGGTCTCCATATACCTTGGTTAGACCACACTTGGAGCAATGTGCACAGTTCTGGTCTCCATATACCTTGGTTAGACCACACTTGGAGCACTGCGCACCATTCTGGTCTCCATATACCTTGGTTAGACCACACCTGGAGCACTGCGCACAGTTCTGGTCTCCATATACCTTGGTTAGACCACACTTGGAGCACTGCGCACAGTTCTGGTCTCCATATACCTTGGTTAGACCGCACTTGGAGCACTGTGCACAGTTCTGGTCTCCATATACCTTGGTTAGACCACACTTGGAGCATTGTGCACAGTTCTGGTCTCCATATACCTTGGTTAGACCACACTTGGAGCACTGTGCACAGTTCTGGTCTCCATATACCTTGGGTGGATCACACTTGGAGCACTGTGCACAGTTCTGGTCTCTATATACCTTGGTTAGACCACACCTGGAGCACTGTGCACAGTTCTGGTCTCCAAATACCTTGGTTAGACCACACTTGGAGCACTGTGCACAGTTCTGGTCTCCATATACCTTGGTTAGATCACACTTGGAGCACTGTGCACAGTTCTGGTCTCCATATACCTTGGTTAGACCACACTTGGAGCACTGTGCACAGTTCTGGTCTCCATATACCTTGGTTAGATCACACTTGGAGCACTGTGCACAGTTCTGGTCTCCATATACCTTGGTTAGACCACACTTGGAGCACTGTGCACAGTTCTGGTCTCCATATACCTTGGTTATACCACACTTGGAGCACTGTGCACAGTTCTGGTCTCCATATACCTTGGTTAGACCACACTTGGAGCACTCTGCACAGTTCTGGTCTCCATATACCTTAGTTAGGTCACACTTGGAGCACTGTGCACAGTTCAGGTCTCCATATACCTTGGTTAGACCACACTTGGAGCTCTGTGCACAGTTCTGGTCTCCATATACCGTGGTTAGGCCACATTTGGAGCACTGTGCACAGTTCTGGTCTCCGTATACCTGGGTTAGACCACACTTGGAGCACTGTGCACAGTTCTGGTCTCCATATACCTTGGTTAGACCACACTTGGAGCACTGTGCCACAGTTCTGGTCTCCATATACCTTGGTTAGACCACACTTGGAGCACTGTGCACAGTTCTGGTCTCCATATAACTTGGTTAGACCAGACTTGGAGCACTGTGCACAGTTGTGGTCTCCATATACCTTGGTTAGACCACACTTGGAACACTGTGCACAGTTCTGGTCTCCATATACCTTGGTTACACCACACTTGGAGCACTGTGCACAGTTCTGGTCTCCATATACCTTGGTTGGGCCACATTTGGAGCACTGTGCACAGTTCTGGTCTCCATATACCTTGGTTAGGTCACACTTGGAGCACTGTGCACAGTTCTAGTCTCCATATACCCTGGTTAGACCACACTTGGAGCACTGTGCACAGTTCTGGTCTCCATATACCTGGGTTAGACAACACTTGGAGCACTGTGCACAGTTCTGGTCTCCACATACCTTGGTTAGACCACACTTGGAGCACTGTGCACAGTTCTGGTCTCCATATACCTTGGTTAGATCACACTTGGAGCACTGTGCACAGTTCTGGTCTCCATATACCTTGGTTAGACCACACTTGGAGCACTGTGCACTGTTCTGGTCTCCATATACCTTGGTTAGATCACACTTGGAGCACTGTGCACAGTTCTGGTCTCCATATACCTTGGTTAGACCACACTTGGAGCACTGTGCACAGTTCTGGTCTCCATATACCTTGGTTAGACCACACTTGGAGCACTGTGCACAGTTCTGGTCTCCATATACCTTGGTTAGACCACACTTGGAGCACTGTGCACAGTTCTGTTCTCCATATACCTTAGTTAGGTCACACTTGGAGCACTGTGCACAGTTCAGGTCTCCATATACCTTGGTTAGACCACACTTGGAGCTCTGTGCACAGTTCTGGTCTCCATATACGTTGGTTGCACCACACTTGGAGCACTGTGCACAGTTCTGGTCTCCATATACCTTGGTTAGACCACACTTGGAGCACTGTGCACAGTTCTCGTCTCCATATACCATGGTTAGGCCACATTTGGAGCACTGTGCACAGTTCTGGTCTCCGTATACCTGGGTTAGACCACACTTGGAGCACTGTGCACAGTTCTGGTCTCCATATACCTTGGTTAGACCACACTTGGAGCACTGTGCCACAGTTCTGGTCTCCATATACCTTGGTTAGACCACACTTGGAGCACTGTGCACAGTTCTGGTCTCCATATAACTTGGTTAGACCAGACTTGGAGCACTGTGCACAGTTGTGGTCTCCATATACCTTGGTTAGACCACACTTGGAACACTGTGCACAGTTCTGGTCTCCATATACCTTGGTTAGACCACACTTGGAGCAATGTGCACAGTTCTGGTCTCCATATACCTTGGTTAGACCACACTTGGAGCACTGCGCACCATTCTGGTCTCCATATACCTTGGTTAGACCACACCTGGAGCACTGCGCACAGTTCTGGTCTCCATATACCTTGGTTAGACCACACTTGGAGCACTGCGCACAGTTCTGGTCTCCATATACCTTGGTTAGATCACACTTGGAGCACTGTGCACAGTTCTGGTCTCCATATACCTTGGTTAGACCACACTTGGAGCACTGTGCACAGTTCTGGTCTCCATATACCTTGGTTATACCACACTTGGAGCACTGTGCACAGTTCTGGTCTCCATATACCTTGGTTAGACCACACTTGGAGCACTGTGCACAGTTCTGGTCTCCATATACCTTAGTTAGGTCACACTTGGAGCACTGTGCACAGTTCAGGTCTCCATATACCTTGGTTAGACCACACTTGGAGCTCTGTGCACAGTTCTGGTCTCCATATACCGTGGTTAGGCCACATTTGGAGCACTGTGCACAGTTCTGGTCTCCGTATACCTGGGTTAGACCACACTTGGAGCACTGTGCACAGTTCTGGTCTCCATATACCTTGGTTAGACCACACTTGGAGCACTGTGCCACAGTTCTGGTCTCCATATACCTTGGTTAGACCACACTTGGAGCACTGTGCACAGTTCTGGTCTCCATATAACTTGGTTAGACCAGACTTGGAGCACTGTGCACAGTTGTGGTCTCCATATACCTTGGTTAGACCACACTTGGAACACTGTGCACAGTTCTGGTCTCCATATACCTTGGTTACACCACACTTGGAGCACTGTGCACAGTTCTGGTCTCCATATACCTTGGTTGGGCCACATTTGGAGCACTGTGCACAGTTCTGGTCTCCATATACCTTGGTTAGACCACACTTGGAGCAATGTGCACAGTTCTGGTCTCCATATACCTTGGTTAGACCACACTTGGAGCACTGCGCACCATTCTGGTCTCCATATACCTTGGTTAGACCACACCTGGAGCACTGCGCACAGTTCTGGTCTCCATATACCTTGGTTAGACCACACTTGGAGCACTGCGCACAGTTCTGGTCTCCATATACCTTGGTTAGACCGCACTTGGAGCACTGTGCACAGTTCTGGTCTCCATATACCTTGGTTAGACCACACTTGGAGCATTGTGCACAGTTCTGGTCTCCATATACCTTTGGTAGACCACACTTGGAGTACTGTGCACAGTTCTGGTCTCCATATACCTTGGGTGGATCACACTTGGAGCACTGTGCACAGTTCTGGTCTCTATATACCTTGGTTAGACCACACCTGGAGCACTGTGCACAGTTCTGGTCTCCATATACCTTTGTTAGACCACACTTGGAGCACTGTGCACAGTTCTGGTCTCCATATACCTGGGTTAGACCACACTTGGAGCATTGTGCACAGTTCTGGTCTCCATATACCTTGGTTAGACCACACTTGGAGCTCTGTGCGCAGTTCTGGTCTCCATATACCTTGATTAGACCACACTTGGAGCAATGTGCGCAGTTCTGGTCTCCATATACCTGGGTTAGACCACAGTTGGAGCACTGTGCACAGTTCTGGTCTCCATATACTTTGGTTAGGCCACACTTGGAGCACTGTGCACAGTTCTGGTCTCCATATACCTTGGTTAGACCACACTTGGAGCACTGTGCACAGTTCTGGTCTCCATATACCTTGGTTAGGCCACACTTGGAGCACTGTGCATAGTTCTGGTCTCCATATACCTTGGGTAGACCACACTTGGAGCACTGTGCACAGTTCTGGTCTCCATATACCTTGGTTAGACAACACTTGGAGCACTGTGCACAGTTCTGGTCTCCATATACCTTGGTTAGGCCACACTTGGAGCACTGTGCACAGTTCTGGTCTCCATAAACCTTGGTTAGACCACACTTGGAGCACTGTGCACAGTTCTGGTCTGGTTAGGCCACACTTGGAGCACTGTGCACAGTTCTGGTCTCCATATACCTTGGTTCGCACACACTTGGAGCACTGTGCACAGTTCTGGTCTCCATATACCTTGGTTAGCCCACATTTGGAGCACCGTGCACAGTTCTGGTCTCCATATACCTTGGTTAGACCACACTTGGAGCACTGTGCACAGTTTTGGTCTCCATATACCTTGGTTAGGTCACACTTGGAGCACTGTGCACAGTTCTGCTCTGGTTAGGCCACACTTGGAGCACTGTGCACAGTTCTGGTCTCCATATACCTTGGTTAGACCACACTTGGAGCACTGTGCACAGTTCTGGTCTCCATATACCTGGGTTAGACCACACTTGGAGCACTGTGCACAGTTCTGGTCTCCATATACCTTGGTTAGACCACACTTGGAGCACTGTGCACAGTTCTGGTCTCCATGTACCTTGGTTAGACCACACTTGGAGCACTGTGCACAGTTCTGGTCTCCATGTACCTTGGTTAGACCACACTTGGAGCACTGTGCACAGTTCTGGTCTCCATATACCTTGGTTAGACCACACTTGGAGCACTGTGCACAGTTCTGGTCTCCATATACCTTGGTTAGACCACACTTGGAGCACTGTGCCACAGTTCTGGTCTCCATATACCTTGGTTAGACCACACGTGGAGCACTGTGCACAGTTCTGGTCTCCATATAACTTGGTTAGACCACACTTGGAGCACTGTGCACAGTTCTGGTCTCCGTATACCTTGGTTAGACCACACTTGGAGCACTGTGCACAGTTCTGGTCTCCATATACCTTGGTTAGGCCACACTTGGAGCACTGTGCACAGTTCTGGTCTCCATGTACCTTGGTTAGACCACACTTGGAGCACTGTGCACAGTTCTGGTCTCCATGTACCTTGGTTAGACCATACTTGGAGCACTGTGCACAGTTCTGGTCTCCATATACCTTGGTTAGACCACACTTGGAGCACTGTGCACAGTTCTGGTCTCCATGTACCTTGGTTAGACCACACTTGGAGCACTGTACACAGTTCTGGTCTCCATGTACCTTGGTTAGACCATACATGGAGCACTGTGCACAGTTCTGGTCTCCATGTACCTTGGTTAGACCATACTTGGAGCACTGTGCACAGTTCTGGTCTCCATATACCTTTGGTAGACCACACTTGGAGTACTGTGCACAGTTCTGGTCTCCATATACCTTGGGTGGATCACACTTGGAGCACTGTGCACAGTTCTGGTCTCTATATACCTTGGTTAGACCACACTTGGAGCACTGTGCACAGTTCTGGTCTCCATATACCTTTGTTAGACCACACTTGGAGCACTGTGCACAGTTCTGGTCTCCATATACCTGGGTTAGACCATACTTGGAGCACTGTGCACAGTTCTGGTCTCCATATACCTTGGTTAGGCCACACTTGGAGCACTGTGCACAGTTCTGGTCTCCATATACCTTGGCTATGCCACATTTGGAGCACTGTGACCTGTTCTGCTCTCCATGTACCTTGGTTAGACCACACTTGGAGCACTGTGCACAGTTCTGGTCTCCATATACCTTGGTTCGACCACACTTGGAGCTCTGTGCACAGTTCTGGTCTCCATATACCTTGATTAGACCACACTTGGAGCAATGTGCACAGTTCTGGTCTCCATATACCTGGGTTAGACCACAGTTGGAGCACTGTGCACAGTTCTGGTCTCCATATACTTTGGTTAGGCCACACTTGGAGCACTGTGCACAGTTCTGGTCTCCATATATCTTGGTTAGACCACACTTGGAGCACTGTGCACAGTTCTGGTCTCCATATACCTTGGTTAGACCACACTTGGAGCACTGTGCACAGTTCTGGTCTCCATATACCTTGGTTAGACCACACTTGGAGCATTGTGCACAATTCTGGTCTCCATATACCTGGGTTGGAACACACTTGGAGCACTGTGCACAGTTCTGGTCTCCATATACCTTGGTTAGACCACACTTGGTGCACTGCGCACAGTTCTGGTCTCCATATACTTTGGTTAGGCCACACTTGGAGCACTGTGCACAGTTCTGGTCTCCATATACCTTGGTTAGACCACACTTGGAGCACTGTGCACAGTTCTGGTCTCCATATACCTTGGTTAGACCACACTTGGAGCTCTGTGCACTGTTCTGGTCTCCATATACCTTGGTTAGACCACACTTGGAGCACTGTGCACTGTTCTGGTCTCCATATGCCTTGGTTAGACCACACTTGGAGCACTGTGCACAGTTCTGGTCTCCGTGTACCTTGGTTAGACCACACTTGGAGCACTGTGCACAGTTCTGGTCTCCATATACCTTGGTTAGGCCACACTTGGAGCACTGTGCACAGTTCTGGTCTCCATATACCTTGGTTAGACCACATTTGGAGCACTGTGACCTGTTCTGCTCTCCATATACCTGGGTTAAACCACACTTGGAGCACTGCGCACAGTTCTGGTCTCCATATACTTTGGTTAGGCCACGCTTGGAGCACTGTGCACACTTCTGGTCTCCATATACCTTGGTTAGACCACACTTGGAGCACTGTGCACAGTTCTGGTCTCCATATACCTTGGTTAGACCACACTTGGAGCACTGTGCACTGTTCTGGTCTCCATATACCTTGGTTAGACCGTACTTGGAGCACTGTGCACTGTTCTGGTCTCCATATACCTTGGTTAGACCGTACTTGGAGCACTGTGCACAGTTCTGGTCTCCATATACCTTGGTTAGACCACACCTGGAGCACTGTGCACAGTTCTGGTCTCCATATACCTTGGTTAGGCCACACTTGGAGCATTGTGCACAGTTCTGGTCTCCATATACCTTGGTTAGACCACACTTGGAGCACTGTGCACAGTTCTGGTCTCCATATACCTTGATTAGACCGCACTTGGAGCACTGTGCACAGTTCTGGTCTCCATATACCTTGGTTAGACCACACTTGGAGCACTGTGCACAGTTCTGCTCTCCATATACCTTGGTTAGACCGCACTTGGAGCACTGTGCACAGTTCTGGCCTCCATATACTTTAGTTAGACCACACTTGGAGCACTGTGCACAGTTCTGGTCTCCATGTACCTTGGTTAGACCACACTTGGAGCACTGTGTCCAGTTCTGCTCTCCATATACCTTGGTTAGACCGCACTTGGAGCACTGTGCACAGTTCTGGCCTCCATATACTTTGGTTAGACCACACTTGGAGCACTGTGCACAGTTCTGCTCTCTATATTCCTTGGTAAGACCACACTTGGAGCACTGTGCACAGTTCTGGTCTCCATGTACCTTGGTTAGACCACACTTGGAGCACTGTGCACAGTTCTGGTCTCCATGTACCTTGGTTAGACCACACTTGGAGCACTGTGCACAGTTCTGGTCTCCATGTACCTTGGTTAGACCACACTTGGAGCACTGTGCACAGTTCTGCTCTCTATATTCCTTGGTAAGACCACTCCTGGAGCACTGTGTCCAGTTCTGCTCTCCATATACCTTGGTTAGACCGCACTTGGAGCACTGTGCACAGTTCTGGCCTCCATATACTTTGGTTAGACCACACTTGGAGCACTGTGCACAGTTCTGCACTCTATATTCCTTGGTAAGACCACACCTGGAGCACTGTGCACAGTTCTGCTCTCCATATATCTTGGTTAGACCACACTTGGAGCACTGTGCACTGTTCTGCTCTCTATATTCCTAGGTTAGACCACACTTGGAGAACTGTGCACAGTTCTGCTCTCTATATTCCTTGGTTAGGCCACACTTGGTGCACTGTGCACAGTTCTGGTCTTCATGTACCTTGGTCAGACCACACTTGGAGCACTGTGCACAGTTCTGGTCTCTATATTCCTTGGTTAGACCACACTTGGAGCACTGTGCACTGTGTATATGTATATATTTCTGTATGTGTGTGTGTATATACAAAAGCAACACCAACTTGTATTTATATAGCACCATTATCATAGTAAAATGTCCCAAAGCGTTAATGTGTATATATGTATGTGTGAGTGTTTGTATATACTGTAAACAGGACACAGATGGTTGGGGGGTACAGGCTGTACAGTACCAGACGTGAGTGAATCGTTCCCTTTAACCGCTGTATGTACTTTACATGTACAGGAGCTGACACTGGGACACACATGGGCCGCACAGTACCAGACAGGAGTGAATCATTCCCTTTTACCCGCTGTGTACTGTACATGTACAGGAGCTGACACTGAGCCACACACGGGCCGTACAGTACCAGACGGGAGTGAATCGTTCCCTTTTACCCACTGTGTGCTGTACATGTACAGGAGCTGACACTGAGACACACACGGGCCGTACAGTACCAGACGGGAGTGAATCGTTCCCTTTTACCCGCTGTGTACTGTACATGTACAGGAGCTGACACTGAGACACACACGGGCCGTACAGTACCAGACGGGAGTGAATCGTTCCCTTTTACCCACTGTGTACTGTACATGTACTGGAGCTGACACTGAGACACGCACGGGCCGTACAGTACCAGACGGGAGTGAATCGTTCCCTTTTACCCACTGTGTGCTGTACATGTACAGGAGCTGACACTGAGACACACACGGGCCATACAGTACCAGACGGGAGTGAATCGTTCCCTTTTACCCGCTGTGTACTGTACATGTACAGGAGCTGACACTGAGACACACACGGGCCGTACAGTACCAGACGGGAGTGAATCGTTCCCTTTTACCTGCTGTGTACTGTACATGTACAGGAGCTAACACAGACACACACGGGCCGTACAATACCAGACGGGAGTGAACCGTTTACTGGGATCGCACTGTGCGCCGGAGGTCCTGATTGCCCTAGTGATCTTGACAGTTTCTCCACAGCCTCTTTCCTTGTTGTCTTCACAGGGGTGATGAGGAGACAAAGTACAATGTCCAGAACGAGGGGCCATATGCAACGAGCAAGGCCGAGGCAGAGAAACTGGTCCTCAGTGCCAATGGGGAGAAGGTGAGGGTGAGATTGAGGTGTCCCAGGGTCTGGGAGGATCTCGGGTCAAAGGTCGCGCTCAAGGAGACCCATTTACCCTGGAGTTGAAGAACTCACCTTTGAAGAAGGCGCTGCACAGTAAGACAAAAAATTTGACACCGAGCCACATAAAGATAAATTAGGGCAGGTGACCAAAAGCTCGGTCAATGAGGTAGATTTTATGGAGCGTCTTAAAGGAGGAGAGAGAGGTAGCGAGGCGGAGAGATTTAGGGAGGGAATTCCAGAGCTTAGGGCCTAGGCAACAGAAGGCACGGCCACCGATGGTTGAGCGATTATAATCAGAGATGCTCAAGGGGGCAGAATTAGAGGAGCGCAGATATCTCGGCGGGGTTGTGGGGCTGGAGGAGATTACAGAGATAGGAAGGGGCGAGGCCATGGAGGGATTGGAAAACAAGGATGAGAATTTTTAAATTGAGGCGCTGCTTATCCGGGAACCAGTGTAGGTCAGCGAGCCCAGGGGCGATGGGCGAACGGGACTTGGTGCGAGTTAGGGCACGGGCAGCCGATTTTTGGATCACCTCAAGTTTACGTAGGGTGGAAGGTGGGAGGCCAGCCAGGAGTGCGTTGGAATAGTCAAGTCTGGAGGTAACAAAGGCATGGATGAGGGTTTCAGCAGCGGATGAGCTGAGGCAAGGGCAGAGACGGGCGATGTTACGGAGGTGGTTATAGGCGGTCTTAGTTATGCTGCGGATATGTGGTCGGAAGCTTATTTCAGGGTCAAATATGACACCAAGGTTGCGAACAGTGTGGTTCAGCCTCAGACAGATGTTAGGGAGAGGGATGGAGTCAATGGCTCGGGAACGGAGTTAGTGGCGGGGACCGAAAACAATGGCTTCGGTCTTCCCAATATTTAATTGGAGAAAATTTTTGCTCATCCAGAACTGTATGTCGGACAAGCAGGCTGACAATTTAGAGACCGTGGAGGGGTTGAGAGAAGAGATGGTGAGGTAGATCAAACAGAAAATTGGACTCCGAGCCACATAAGGAGACATTAGGACAGCTCGGTCAAAGAGGTCGGTCTTAAGGCGCGTCTTAAAAGAGGAGTGAGGGTCGGAGAGGTTTAGGGAGGGAATTCTAGAGCTTAGGGCCGAGGCAGCTGAAGGCACGGCCGCCAATGGTGGAGCGATGGAAATCTGGGATGCTCAAGGGGCCAGAATTGGAGGAGCGCAGGAATCTCGGAGGGTTGTGGGGCTGGAGGAGGTTAGAGAGATATGGCGGGGGTGTGGGGGGTGGGTGGCGGCGAGGGCCGTGGAGGGATTTGAAAAGAAGGATGAGAATTTTTAAATCGAGGCGTTATCAGACCGGGAGCCAGTGTAGGTCAGCGAGCATAGGGGTGTGATGGGCGAACGGGACTCGGTGCGAGTTTGGACATGGGGCGTCACAGATTTGGATATCGCGACATCAGGACGTCCCAACAAAGACACTGGGTTTTTTTTTTGGACAGGTTGCGGGAAAGAGGACCCTCGTGACCTGCGCCCTGCGGCCAACGGGGATTTATGGGGAGAACAATGGATTGATGGAGAGAATGTA
Organism: Somniosus microcephalus; assembly: GCF_052327205.1. NCBI lineage: Eukaryota > Metazoa > Chordata > Chondrichthyes > Squaliformes > Somniosidae > Somniosus > Somniosus microcephalus. The sequence continues at coordinate 45,226,179 of NW_028225179.1, forward strand.
TCGGACGCTGGTGAAATACGGCCGCAGAAGACTCCGTCTCGCGGGAAAGGAGGTGGAGCACAGCCGGGTCTATGTGGGTATGTTAGAATCGCATCATAGATACGTTGGGGGGGGGGGGGGAAATTCGGTTGGCCCGCGCCTCCCGTTAGGAACGTAGCACCCGAACGCAGCAGTCTCTGTGCCGCTTGCGAAATTGACCAGACGTTTTGCGGCAGCGCTAAACACCACCGCCACGATCTCCTGCGCCGGCAGATCCTGACGTCAGTCGAGCGTGCAGTGCCCCGGACCGGATACTGAGTCGCACCCCCAGCCTCAGCGCCCCGCAGCTAGGAGCGACAGGTAGAGGGGGAAAGTTTTCAGGTCGGGAAGGGGCTGGTAAAGCACAACTTAAAGGCGGCCGCTTCCTGACTTTTTCTTCTTGGCAAAACTTTTGGAACATGCGGGTTCAGAGGGAGAGAGACGTCTGGAGAGATTAGATGCTGTCCTCAGGAGCTGTGGTCCTTGGCACCACTTTTGTGATTCCTAAGCGCCGAGCTCTATCCCGGGGCCTATCCATTAGTGCTTCCAACACAATTTGCTTCCAAGGTCTCTCCAGGCCGAGATTCGAGGCTGCAATGAGCAGGGTGTGACTGGTGTTAGATACACTGTCCTTTCCCCCTCTGGGACCGGGTGACACAGTGCGTTAGATACACTGTCCTTTCCCCCTCTGGGACCGGGTGTCACAGTGCATTAGATACACTGTCCTTTCCCCCTCTGGGACCGGGTGTCCCAGTGCGTTAGATACACTGTCCTTTCCCCCTCTGGGACCGGGTGTCACAGTGTGTTAGATACACTGACCTTTCCCCCTCTGGGACCGGGTGTCACAGTGTGTTAGATACACTGCCCTTTCCCCCTCTGGGACCGGGTGTCACAGTGCATTAGATACACTGTCCTTTCCCCCTCTGGGACCGGGTGTCACAGTGTGTAAGATACACTGACCTTTCCCCCTCTGGGACCTGGTGTCACAGTGCGTTAGATACACTGTCCTTTCCCCATCTGGGACCGGGTGTCACAGTGTGTTAGATACACTGTCCTTTCCCCCTCTGGGACCGGGTGTCACAGTGCATTAGATACACTGTCCTTTCCCCCTCTGGGACCGGGTGTCCCAGTGCGTTAGATACACTGTCCTTTCCCCCTCTGGGACCGGGTGTCACAGTGTGTTAGATACACTGTCCTTTCCCCATCTGGGACCGGGTGTCACAGTGTGTTAGATACACTGTCCTTTCCCCCTCTGGGACCGGGTGTCACAGTGCATTAGATACACTGTCCTTTCCCCCTCTGGGACCTGGTGTCACAGTACGTTAGATACACTGTCCTTTCCCCCTCTGGGACTGGGTGTCGCAGTGCATTAGATACACTGTCCTTTCCCCCTCTGGGACCGGGTGTCACAGTGCGTTCGATACACTGTACTTTCCCCCTCTGGGACCGGGTGTCACAGTGCGTTAGATACACTGTCCTTTCCCCCTCTGGGACCGGGTGTCGCAGTGCGTTAGATACACTGTCCTTTCCCCCTCTGGGACCGGGTGTCACAGTGTGTTAGATACACTGTCCTTTCCCCAGGTGTCACAGTGTGTTAGATACACTGTCCTTTCCCCCTCTGGGACCGGGTGTCGCAGTGCGTTAGTTACACTGTCCTTTCCCCCTCTGGGACCGGGTGTCACAGTGTGTTAGATACACTGCCCTTTCCCCAGGTGTCACAGTGTGTTAGATACACTGTCCTTTCCCCCTCTGGGACCGGGTGTCACAGTGTGTTAGATACACTGTCCTTTCCCCCTCTGGGACCGGGTGTCACAGTGCATTAGATACACTGTCCTTTCCCCCTCTGGGACCGGGTGTCACAGTGTGTTAGTTACACTGTCCTTTCCCCCTCTGGGACCTGGTGTCACAGTGCGTTAGATTAACTGTCCTTTCCCCATCTGGGACCGGGTGTCACAGTGCGTTAGATACACTGTCCTTTCCCCCTCTGGGACCTGGTGTCACAGTGCGTTAGATACACTGTCCTTTCCCCCTCTGGGACCGGGTGACACAATGTGTTAGATACACTGTCCTTTCCCCCTCTGGGACCGGGTGTCACAGTGCATTAGATACACTGTGCTTTCCCCCTCTGGGACCTGGTGTCACAGTGTGTTAGATACACTGTCCTTGCCCCCTCTGGGACCGGGTGTCACATTGCGTTAGATACACTGTCCTTTCCCCCTCTGGGACCTGGTGTCACAGTGTGTTAGATACACTGTCCTTTCCCTCTCTGGGACTGGGTGTCACAGTGCGTTAGATACACTGTCCTTTCCCCCTCTGGGACCGGGTGTCATAGTGCGTTCGATACACTGTCCTTTCCCCCTCTGGGACTGGGTGTCACAGTGCGTTAGATACGCTGTCCTTTCCCCCTCTGGGACTGGGTGTCACAGTGCATTAGATACACTGTCCTTTCCCCCTCTGGGACCGGGTGTCACAGTGCGTTCGATACACTGTACTTTCCCCCTCTGGGACCGGGTGTCACAGTGTGTTAGATACACTGCCCTTTCCCCAGGTGTCACAGTGTGTTAGATACACTGTCCTTTCCCCCTCTGGGACCGGGTGTCACAGTGTGTTAGATACACTGTCCTTTCCCCCTCTGGGACCGGGTGTCACAGTGTGTTAGATACACTGTCCTTTCCCCCTCTCGGACCGGGTGTCACAGTGTGTTAGAAACACTGTCCTTTCCCCCTCTGGGACCGGGTGTCACAATGTGTTAGATACACTGTCCTTTCCTCCTCTGGGACCGGGTGTCACAGTGTGTTAGATACACTGTTCTTTCCCCCTCTGGGACCGGGTGTCACAGTGCGTTAGATACACTGTCCTTTCCCCGTCTGGGACCAGGTGTCACAGTGCGTTAGATACACTGTCCTTTCCCCCTCTGGGACCAGGTGTCACAGTGTGTTAGATACACTGTCCTTTCCCCCTCTGGGATCGGGTGTCACAGTGTGTTAGATACACTGTCCTTTCCCCCTCTGGGACCGGGTGTCACAGTGTGTTAGATGCACTGTCCTTTCCCCCTCTGGGACCGGGTGTCACAGTGCGTTAGATACACTGTCCTTTCCCCCTCTGGGACCGGGTGTAACAGTGTGTAAGATACACTCCCCTTTCCCCCTCTGGGACCGGGTGTCACAGTGTGTTAGATACACTCCCCTTTCCCCCTCTGGGACCGGGTGTCACAGTGCATTAGATACACTGTCCTTTCCCCCTCTGGGACCGGGTGTCACAGTGCATTAGATACACTGTCCTTTCCCCCTCTGGGACCGGGTGTCACAGTGTGTTAGATACACTGTCCTTTCCCCCTCTGGGACCGGGTGTCACAGTGCGTTAGATACACTGTCCTTTCCCTCTCTGGGACTGGGTGTCACAGTGCGTTAGATATACTGTCCTTTTCCCCTCTGGGACCGGGTGTCACAGTGCGTTAGATACACTGTCCTTTCCCTCTCTGGGACCGGGTGTCACAGTGCGCTAGATACACTGTCCTTTCACCTCTGGGACTGGGGAATGTCAGGCCAAGTTTACTGGGGCCTGAGTCTCGGAAGTGTGAGTGACGTGACCTCTGAACTCCCCAGGACAGTATGGGGGATTACGGGGGGGAGGGGCGAGAGCGGAGCCACACTGACGCCTTTTTCTTTGTTATTGCACCATCTTTCTGCAGGCAATGTTGCATGGATGCACCTGTTGGCAGCCAAGGCCCTCCAGCAGAGGCCAGAGCTCCTGGGTGGCCAGGCCTACTTCTGCTACGACGACTCTCCCTACCTCAGCTACGAGGACTTCGACATGGAGTTCCTGGGGCCCAGCGGGATCCGGATGCTCGGCCAGCGACCCCTGGTTCCCTTCTTTGCCCTCTACCTGCTGGCCTGGATATTCGAGGCCCTCCAGTGGCTCCTGCGACCCCTGGGGTCCTACGCCCTGGCCTTCAACCGCTACACACTGAGCACTGTCACCACAGGCTTCACCGTCCGCACCGACAAAGCCACGCGCCACTTTGGGTATCGACCGCTGGTCCCGTGGGCAGAGAGCCGGGCCCGCACCGCCGGCTGGGTCCGCACCCTCGACGCGGAGAGCTCCAAGAGGCAGTAGCGGACCACCTTGACCCCCCCCCACTAATCCCATAACCCCCGCCAGTTGGCTTGCCTAATGTCCCGCTGGCCCATTGGGTACAGCAAGTCTCCACCCGCCGTTGACTACCGCTGAGGTCGAACGTGATGAAATAAGAACATAAGAAGTAGGAGCAGGAGTAGGCCATACGGCCCCTCGGGCCTGCTCCGCCATTGAATAGGATCATGGCTGATCCGAACCTAGACTCATGTCCACTTCCCTGCCCTCTCCCCGTAACCCCTAATTCCCTTATCAGCTAGGAAACTGTCTATCTCCGTTTTAAATTTATTTAATGTCGCAGCTTCCACAGCTCTCTGAGGTAGCAAATTCCATAGATTTACTACCCTCTGAGTGAAGAAGTTCCTCCTCATCTCAGTTTTGAAACGGCAGCCCCTTATTCTAAGATTATGCCCCCTAGTTCTAGTCTCACCCATGATGAGGAGCTTTCCGATGGCGAATTAACGCTTGGCTGCCCCTATGTGGCGATGTCCAATTCGCCCGCAATCCCGCAACACCTTGCATCACAGAACAGTACAGCACAGAAGGGGACCATTCGGCCCACCGTGCCTGTGCCGGCTCTTTCGAAAGCTCTCCAATTAGTCCCCTCCCCCCTGCTCTTTCCCCATATCCCTGCAATTTTTCCCCTTCAAGTTTTTATCCAATTCCCTTTTGAAAGCCACAATTGAATCTGCCTCCACCACCCTTTCAGGCAGCGCATTCCAGATCCTAACCAGTCGCTGCGAAAAAGGTTTTTCCTCATGTCCCCTCTGGTTCTTTAGCCAATCACCTTAAGTCTGTGCCCTCTCATTATCGACCCTTCAGCCAATGGGAACAGTTTCTCTCTAGCTACTTTGTACAGACCCCTCATAATATTGAACACCTCGATCAAATCTCCTCTCAATCTTGCAATAGCGAACTACTGCGGATGCTGGAAATCCGAAATAACAACAGAAAACGCTGGAAAAACTCAGCAGGCCAGGCAACATCCGTGGAGAGAGAAATAGAGTCAACGTTTCAGGTCGAAGAAGGGTTTCGACCTGCAACGTTAACTCTGTTTCTCTCTCCACGGATGTTGCCTGGCCTGCTGAGTTTTTCCAGCGTTTTCTGTTGTTTTTTCTCCTCTCAATCTTCTCTGCTCCAAGGAGAACGACCCCAGCTTCTCCAATCTATCCCTCATTCCTGGAACCATTCTCGTAAATCTTTTCTGCACCCTCTCTGAGGTCTTCACATCCTTCCTAAAGTGCGGTGCCCAGAATTGGACACAGTACTCCAGTTGGGGCCGAACCAGTGTTTTATAAAGGTTCATCATAATTTCTTTCCACACTTTTGTACTCTATACCTCTATTTATGAAGCCCAGAATCCCGTAAGCCTTTTAAACCGCTTTCTCAACCTGCCTTGCCACCTTCAACGATTTGTGCACACATACCCCCAGGTCTCTCTGTTCGTGCACCCCCCTTTAGGATTGTACCCTTTAGTTTATATGTCCTCTCCTCATTCATTCTATCAAAATGTATCACTTCATACTTTTCTGTCATCTGCCACGTGTCCACCCATTCCACCAGCCTGTCTAAGTCTTCCTGAAGTCTATCACTCTCCTCCTCACTCTTCACGATACTTCCAAGATTTTGAAATGGTGCCCTGTACACCCACATCCAAGTCATTAATACATAACAAGAAAAGCAGTGGTCCTAGAACCGACCCCTGGGGAACACCACTGTGTACCTGATGCGCCATCAATAACTCCAGAAGACTAAGAGTTAAACTTATAACAAGTAGGCTTTTATTAACAAAAGAATACGAGCATGCCTCTGCTGGTAGACCGATCCTTAAAGCCAGGGGGACTGGAGGTCAATCACCTTTATACCTGGGCTTAGGGGTGGAGCCAGGGGCGGAGCCAGCTGAGGCATGCCCAGACATGTTCTGTACAGGCAGATTAGTGGTTTACCACAGTACCTTCCTCCAGTCTGATAAACAACCGTTCACCACTACTCCTGTCACTTAGCCAATTCCATATCCATGCTGCCACTGTCCCTTTTATTCCATGGGCTTCAACTTTGCTGGCAAGCCTATTATGTGGCACTTTGTCGAATGCCTGTTGGAAATTCATATACAGCACGTCAACTGCATTGCCCTCATCAACCCTCTCTGTTACCTCATCAATAAACTCGATCAAGTTGGTTAAACACGATTTGCCTTTAACAAATCCATGCTGGCTTTCCTTAATTAATCCACCCCTATCCAAGTGACTGTTAATTTTGTCCCTGATTACTGTTTCTAAAAGCTTCCCCACTACCGAGGTTAAACTGACCGGCCTGTAGTTGCTGGGTTTATCTTTACACCCTTTTTTGAACAAGGGTGTAACATTTGCAATTCTCCAGTCCTCTGGCATCACCCCCGTATCTATGGAGGATTGGAATATTATGGCCAGTACCTCCCCGATTTCCTCCCTCGATTCGCTCAGCATCCTAGGATGCATCCCATCTGCTCCTGGTGATTTATCTACTTTAAGTACAGCCAGCCTTTCTAATACCTTTATCAATGTTATCCTATCAAGTGTCTCCACTACCTCCTCCTTCACTATGTCTATGGCAGCATCCTCTTCCTTGGTGAAGACAGAGGCAAAGTATTCGTTTAGTACCTCAGCCACTTGTCCTGCCAGCTTCAAAGATTAGTGTACACACACCCCCAGGTCTCTCTGTTCCTGCATCCCCTTTAACATTGTACCATTTAGTGTATACGGTCTCTCCTCATTCGTCCTACCAAAATGCATCACCTCCCACTTCTCTGCGTTGATTTTCATCTGCCACGTGTCCGCCCATTCCACCAGCCTGTCCATGTCTTCTTGAAGTCTATCACTATCCACCTCACTGTTTACTACACTTCCAAGTTTCATGTCATCTGCAAATTTCGATATTGTGCCCTGCACCCCCTAGTCCAAGTCATTAATCTGTATCAAAAACGGCAGTGGTCCTAGTACTGAACCTTGGGGAACACCACAGTATACCTCCCTCCAGTCCAAGAAACAGCCATTCGCCACAACCCTCTGATTTCTGTCCCTTAGCCAATTTTGTATCTGTGCTGCTGTTCCTTTTATCCCATGGGCTTCAATTTTGCTAATAAGCCTCGTATGTGGCACTTTATCAAATGCTTTTTGAAACTCCATATACACATCTACTGCACTGCCCTCATCCACCCTCTCTGTTACCTCATCAAAAAACTCAATCAAGTTAGTCAAACACGATTTGCCCTTAACAAATACGTGCTGGCTCTCCTTTATTAGTCCATGCTTGTACAAGTGGCTGTTCATTTTCTCTCGGATTATTGTTTCTAAAAGCTTCCCCATCACCGACGTTAAACTGACTGGCCTGTAATTGCCAGGTTTATCTTTACACCCTTTTTTCAACGAGGGTGTAACATTTGCAATCCTCCAGTCCTCTGGCACCACCCCTGTGTACCTAAGGAGGATTGGAAAATTGTGGCCAGTAGTACCTACGCAATATCTACCCTTGCATCCCATCCGGACCGGGTGACTTACCCACTTTAATTACCGTCCAGCCTTTCTAGTACCTCCTCTTTATCTGTTTTTAATCTCATCCACTTTTGCAGCAACAGAAGGAGTTAGATATATTTCTTACGGCTAAAGGGATCAAGGGATATGGGGAGAAAGCAGGGACAGGGTACTGAATTTGGATGATCAGCCATGATCTCATTGAATGGTGGAGCAGGCTCGAGGGGCCGAATGGCCTACTCTTGCTCCTATCTTCTATGTAACTTCCTCGTTTACCGTAACTTTGGCAAGGTCCTCTTCCTTGGTAAACACCAATGCAAAGCACTCATTTAGCACCTCAGCCATGCCTTCTCCCTCCACCAACAGATCTCCATTTTGGTCCCTAATCAACCCCACCGCTCCTCTAACAACCCTTATTTTTTCACCCTTTTTCTCACTACTGTAAGTATATACAGACCCTTAATATTAAATGTTGGTACATATTAAAACGCTTTGCCAGGCCAACAGGTTTTGACGAAGTGAAATAAAGTTGGTGAATGTAACAGACGGTCTCTCACTGATAAGTGGACGTGGAATGTGCTTTGATGTGCTTTACTAAAAGGCAGCAAACATTTGGTGAGCAAATGTGCATTCAAAAGAAACTGTTGAAGTGAAGCAAGTATGATTTGGACAGGTTGGGTGATTGGGCAGATGCAGTATAATGTGGATAAATGTGAGGTTATCCACTTTGGTGGCAAAAGCAGGAAGGCAGATTATTATCTGAATGGCAATAGATTGGGAGAAGGGGAAGTGCAACGAGACCTGGGTGCCCTTGTGCACCAGTCGCTGAAGGTAAGCATGCAGGTGCAGCAGGCGGTTAAGAAGGCAAATGGTATGTTGGCCTTCGTAGCGAGAGGGTTTGAGTACAGGAACAAGGATGTCTTGCTGAAGTTGTACAGGGCCTTGGTGAGACCACATCTTGAGTATTGTGTGCAGTTTTGGTCGGCTTATCTGAGGAAGGATGTTCTTGCCATGGAGGGAGTGCAGCGAAGATTCACCAGATTGAGATCTGGGATGGCAGGAATGACGTATGAGGAGAGATTGGGTCGATTGGGCTTATACTCGCTGGAGTTTAGAAGAATGAGAGGGGATCTCATCGAAACTTATAAAATTCTAACAGGACTAGACAGGCTAGATGCAGGAAGGATGTTCCTGATGGTCGGGGAGTCCAGAACCAGGGGTCACAGTCTAAGGATAAGGGGTAAGCCATTTAGGACAGAGATGAGGAGGAATTTCTTCACCCAGAGAGTGGTGAACCTGTGGAATTCTCTACTACAGAAGGCAGTGGAGGCCAATTCATTAAATATATTCAAGGAGTTAGATATATTTCTTATGGCTAAAGGGATCAAGGGGTATGGGGAGAAGGCAGGGACAGGGTACTGAATTTGGATGATCAGCCATGATCTCATTGAATGGCGGAGCAGGCTCGAGGGGCCGAATGGCCTACTCCTGCTCCTATCTTCTATGTTTCTATGTGATGGAGATATTTCAAGAGCTGGGTGGATAGCAGATACCGACAGAACACGCGGTTGTGGCTGCAGGGGGTAGTCACAGACAACAGAGATAAACAAACCCCCTTAGATTTTGCAGACTTCGGGCTGGATTTTATCAATGGTGGCGTGTAGGAGGCGGGACTCCCACTTTTTAGGTTGTAGTCCCGCCTCCATCGAGTTGTGGCCCACCCACGTGATTTTCCCTTGATTGACCTTGTTGAACCCGTCCAGCGGGCTCAGCAGGCCCATTAAGGGCCACCCGGCAACAGGTGATGTCACAGATTGACATTTCATCTGTCAAGAGCTTTTGACAGATGAAATATCAACGTTTGACAGCTCTGTGAAGCTGTCAAACACTGACAGTCTGTACACTAAGTTAATTCCTTCCTCTCAGGCTGATTTAGAGATCTCTCCAGAACAGAAAGCCGAGGCTGCAACTTTTGACAGCTCGCGGCCATTCTGCTTTCTGTGCCAGTGAGATGAGGGACTCCTGAGACCTGAAGGAAGGAAGCCTGCATTAGTAAGTAATGGTAAGTAAAACTAATTTAAACACTTTACACACACCAAACACACACACCTCTGCACTCATGCACCCATCACTCACCTGAACACCGGACATCTCGAACCCTCCAAGTCCTTCAGACCGACGGTCCGCCTCGCTAACTTGGCGTAGTTTGGAGCCGTCGGGAATCCCACACTTCAGGAATAAAAACAGGGATTAGGCTAAAAACTGCATGTTAACTACCTGTTAACAGGCAGTTAATCGGCACTAATCTCCTTCCCGCCTCAGGGAGGCAGCTCCCAGCACAGGTCGGGTACCCGCCTCCTGGGAAACGGGCATGGGAGGGGGTTGGGGGGGGCGGGATGGGTTCGTGCCCCCCGATTTCGTGATTTTAACACCTCAGGAGCACGGTGGCATAGTGGTTAGCACTGTTGCCTCACAGCGCCAGGGACCCGGGTTCGAATCCGGCCTCGGGTGACTGTCTGTGTGGAGTTTGCACATTCTCCCCGTGTTTGCGTGGGTTTCCTCCGGGTGCTCCGGTTTCCTCCCACAGTCCAAAGATGTGTGGGTTAGGTTGATTGGCTATGATAAATTGACCCTTAGTGTTAGGGGGATTAAATACGTGGGGATAGGGTGGGATATGTGTTGGTATAGGGGTTACGGGGATCGAGTGGGATATGTGTCGGTGCAGGCTCGATGGGCCGAAATGGCCTCTATCTGCACTGTGAGGTTTCTGTGATTCTGTGATTCATGTGCCTCCATTCCCGCCTCCACGGCCCTGGGAAATTCTAGCCCTTCGTGTCTGCAACCAACAGGCCACAAGGGTGTCGAACAACTTTTGGTGGCTAAAGGGGAGGAGTTCGGAAATACAGGATGTAACGGAACACGCGAAATGTGACCACTTCGGTACACTCTGAGGAGTGAATTAACAATTTGGGGCTTTGATAAAGACAGCTGACGGGTAGCCACACAGGGGGTGTGCGTGTGTGAAAGTTTGACAGCTCAAGCAACTCAGGTCGAACATTAAAGGAACACCACTCAAACTCCGAGTAATTGATTTATTGAAAAAGGCAAGGAAAACTCATTGAAAAACAGTGATGAAAAATATCGGCACAACAGTCGAAAGGACGTGGCCCACAATCAACGCTGGACTCATCATTCATGGGCGGTTGTATGTATGATTTCTTTAAACATTATCGGTGTCACCTGACCTGTCCCCCCAGTGACTGGGGTCACACCTGACCCGTCCCCCAGTGACTGAGGTCATACCTGGCCCCGCCCACATTGACTGTCACACCTGGCCCCGCCCCCAGTGACTGGGGTCACACCTGACCCGTCCCCCAGTGACTGAGGTCATACCTGGCCCCGCCCACATTGACTGTCACACCTGACCCCTCCCCCAGTGACTGTCACACCTGACCCCTCCCCCAGTGACTGAGGTCACACCTGACCCCTCCCCCAGTGACTGAGGTCACACCTGACCCCTCCCCCAGTGACTGAGGTCACACCTGACCCCTCCCCCAGTGACTGTCACACCTGACCCGTCCCCAATGACTGCGGTCACACCTGACCCCTCCCCCAGTGACTGTAACACCTGACCTTTCCCCCAGTGACTGGGGTCACACCTGACCCCTCCCCCAGTGACTGTCACACCTGGCACCTCCCCCAGTGACTGAGGTCACACCTGGCCCCTCCCCCAGTGACTGAGGTCACACCTGGCCCCTCCCCCAGTGACTGTCACACCTGGCCCCTCCCCCAGTGACTGGGGTCACACCTGACCCCTCCCCCAGTGACTGTCACACCTGGCACCTCCCCCAGTGACTGAGGTCACACCTGGCCCCTCCCCCAGTGACTGAGGTCACACCTGGCCCCTCCCCCAGTGACTGTCACACCTGGCCCCTCCCCCAGTGACTGTTACAGCTGGCCCCTCCCCCAGTGATTGAGGTCACACCTGACCCCTCCCCCAGTGACTGTCACAGCTGGCCCCTCCCCCAGTGACTGGGGTCACAACTGACCCCTCCCCCAGTGACTGAGGTCACACCTGGCCTCTCCCCCAGTGACTGAGTTCACACCTGGCCCCACCCCCAGTGACTGTCACACCTGGCCCCTCCCCCAGTGAATGAGGTCATACCTGGCCCCTCCCCCAGTGACTGAGATCACACCTGGCCCCTCGCCAGTGACTGTCACACCTGGCCCCTCCCCCAGTGACTGAGGTCACACCTGGCCCCTCCCCCAGTGAATGAGGTCACACCTGGCCCCTCCCCCAGTGTCTGTCACACCTGGCCCCTCCCCCAGTGACTGTCACACCTTGCCCCTCCCCCAGTGACTGTCACACCTGGCCCCTCCCCCAGTGTCTGTCACACCTGGCCCCTCCCCCAGTGACTGTCACACCTTGCCCCTCCCCCAGTGACTGTCACACCTGGCCCCACCCCCAGTGACTGTCACACCTGGCCCCTCCCCCAGTGAATGAGGTCATACCTGGCCCCTCCCCCAGTGACTGAGATCACACCTGGCCCCTCGCCAGTGACTGTCACACCTGGCCCCTCCCCCAGTGACTGAGGTCACACCTGGCCCCTCCCCCAGTGAATGAGGTCACACCTGGCCCCTCCCCCAGTGACTGTCACACCTTGCCCCTCCCCCAGTGACTGTCACACCTGGCCCCTCCCCCAGTGTCTGTCACACCTGGCCCCTCCCCCAGTGACTGTCACACCTTGCCCCTCCCCCAGTGACTGTCACACCTGGCCCCTCCCCCAGTGACTGTCACACCTGGCCCCTCCCCCAGTGACTGTCACACCTGGCCCCTCCCCCAGTGACTGTCAAACCTGGCCCCTCCCCCAGTGACTGTCACACCTGGCCCCTCCCCCAGTGACTGTCAAACCTGGCCCCTCCCCCAGTGACTGAGGTCACACCTGACTCCTCCACCAGTGACTGTCACACCTGGCCCCTCCCCCAGTGACTGTCACACCTGGCCCCTCCCCCAGTGATTGAGGTCACACCTGGCCCCGCCCCCAGTGACTGTCACACCTGGCCCCTCCCCCAGTGACTGAGGTCACACCTGACCCCTCCCACAGTGTCTGTCACACCTGACCCCTCCACCAGTGACTGTCACATCTGGCCCCTCCCCCAGTGACTCACACATGACCCCTCCCGCAGTGACTGTCACACCTGGCCCCTCCCCCAGTGACTGTCACACCTGACCCCTCCCCCAGTGACTGTCACACCTGACCCGTCCCCCAGTGACTGAGGTCACACCTGACCCATGACCCCCACTTTCCCCGGAGACGGTGACCAGGCCTCTCCCCCACGGTCTTTCCCTCACCCGCTAAGTTGCCGTGCTGCCATGTACATCAGGCGTCGACAATCCAGCAGCACGAGCCCGGGCCACAAACTCCGAAACAACAACCGACACGTGTGCAGAAAGACCGCCCGGTCGCGCAGGCGCTGCGAGTCACCCTGAACATAAGAACATAAGACGTAGGAGCAGGAGTAGGCCACAAGGCCCCTCGAGCCTGCTCCGCCAGTCAAAAAGATCATGGCTGATCTAACCCATGCTGTACCTGCCCTGAGAGAGTTTGATGGGACAGTGTCGAGGGAGCTTTACTCTGTATCTAACCCGTGCTGTACCTGCCCTGGGAGTGTTTGATGGAACAGTGTAGAGGGAGCTTTACTCTGTATTTAACCCGTGCTGTACCTGCCCTGGGAGTGTTTGATGGGACAGTGTAGAGGGAGCTTTACTCTGTATCTAACCCGTGCTGTACCTGCCCTGGGAGTGTTTGATGGGACAGTGTAGAGGGAGCTTTACTCTGTATCTAACCCGTGCTGTACCTGTCCTGGGAGTGTTTGATGGGGCAGTGTAGAGGGAGCTTTACTCTATATCTAACCCCGTGCTGTACCTGCCCTGGGAGTGTTTGATGGGACAGTGTTGAGGGAGCTTTACTCTGTATCTAACCCCGTGCTGTACCTGCCCTGGGAGTGTTTGATGGGACAGTGTAGAGGGAGCTTTACTCTGTATCTAACCCGTGCTGTACCTGCCCTGGGAGTGTTTGATGGGACAGTGTAGGGGGAGCATTACTCTGTATCTAATCTGAGCTCTCAACTATTCATCATTGAAGGAATAGGAGTTCGATTGCCACCGGTGTGTGATGTAAAACCCGGAGCGGATCAGTACAGAGAGAGCCTGAGATAAAACCTGGAGCAGATCAGAGAGAAATAAAAACAAAATGCTGGAAATACTCAGCAGTTCGGGCAGCATCTGTGGAGAGAGAAACAGAGTTAACGTTTCTGGTCGATGACCCTTCGTCAGAACTGGAAAAAGCAGGAGATGGAACAGGTTTTTAAGCGAGTGTCGGGGCAGGGAGAGCGGGGAGGGGAGGAAAGAACAAAAGGGAAGGTCTGTGATGGGGTGAAAGACAGGAGAGATTAAGAGACAAAAGGGATGATGGTGCGAGGCAAAAGGAGATGGTAATGGGACAAGTTAAGAAACAAAAGATGACTTTAGATGAAGTGTAAATGGCAATGGCAGAATGATCGACAGCTGCCATGTGAGAGAGAGAGAAAAAACAATAAATGGAAAAAAAAGATCGGGGCAGAGGTTATGGTGTGAAATTGTTGAACTCAATGTTGAGTCCGGAAGGCTGTAAAGGGCCCAATCGGAAGATGAGGTGCTGTTCCTCGAGCATACGGTGAGCTTCATTGGAACAATGTAATAGCCCGAGGACGGTGAGGTCCGAGTGGGAGTGAAGCGGTGAATTAAAGTGACAGGCGACCGGAAGCTCGGGGTCACCCTTACAGACTGAACGGAGATGTTCCGCAAAGCGGTCGCCCAATCTGCGTTTGGTCTCCCCAGTGTAGAGGAGACCGCATCGTGAGCAGTGAATACAGTATAATAGATTGCAAGAAGTACAAGTAAATCGCTGTTTCACCTGGAAGGGGTGTTTGGGGCCCTGGACAGTGGGAAGGGGGGAGGTATAGGGGCAGGTGTTGCATCTCCTGCGCTTGCACGGGAAGGTGCCGGGCGAAGGGGAGGGGTTGTTGGGGGTGATTGAGGAGTGGGCCAGAGTGTCGCGGAGGGAGCGGTCCCTTCGGAATGCTGAAAGGGGAGGGATGAGGAAGATGTGTTTGGTGGTGGGATCACGTTGGGGGTGGCGGAAAATGATGCGTTGAATGTGGAGGCTGGTGGGGTGAAAGGTGAGGACAAGGGGAACCCGATCGTGGTTCCGGGAGGGAGGGGAAGGGGTGAGGGCAGAAGTGCGGGAGATAGAACGGACACGGTCAAGGACCGTGTCAACCACAGTAGAGGGGAATCCTCGGTTGAGGAAAAAGGAAGACCTGTCGGAAGCACTGGTGTGGAAGGTGGCATCGTCGGAGCAGACACGACGGAGAAACTGGGAGAATGGAATAGTGCTGCTGCCTGACCTGCTGAGTATTTCCAGCATTTCCTGTTTTTATTTCAGACTTCCAGTATCTGCAGTATTTTACTTTTGTATCAGTACAGAGAGAGTCTGAGATAAAACCCGGAGCGGATCAGTACAGAGAGAGTCTGAGATAAAACCCGGAGCGGATCAGTACAGAGAGAGTCTGAGATAAAACCCGGAGCGGATCAGTACAGAGAGAGTCTGAGATAAAAGCCGGAGCGGATCAGTACAGAGAGAGTCTGAGATAAAACCCGGAGCGGATCAGTACAGAGAGAGTCTGAGATAAAACCCGGAGCGGGTCAGTACAGAGAGAGTCTGAGATAAAACCCTGAGCGGATCAGTACAGAGAGAGTCTGAGATAAAACCCGGAGCGGGTCAGTACAGAGAGAGTCTGAGATAAAACCCGGAGCGGATCAGTACAGAGAGAGTCAGAGATAAAACCCGGAGCGGATCAGTACAGAGAGAGTCTGAGATAAAACCCTGAGCGGATCAGTACAGAGAGAGTCTGAGATAAAACCCGGAGCGGATCAGTACAGAGAGAGTCTGAGATAAAACCCTGAGCAGATCAGTACAGAGAGAGTCTGAGATAAAACCCGGAGCGGATCAGTACAGAGAGAGTCTGAGATAAAACCCAGAGCGGATCGGTACAGAGAGAGTCTGAGATAAAACCCGGAGCGGATCAGTACAGAGAGAGTCTGAGATAAAACCCGGAGCGGATCAGTACAGAGAGAGTCTGAGATAAAACCCGGAGCGGATCAGTACAGAGAGAGTCTGAGATAAAACCCAGAGCGGATCGGTACAGAGAGAGTCGGAGATAAAACCCGGAGCGGATCAGTACAGAGAGAGTCTGAGATAAAACCCGGAACGGATCAGTACAGAGAGAGTCTGAGATAAAACCCGGAGCGGATCAGTACAGAGAGAGTCTGAGATAAAACCCAGAGCGGGTCAGTACAGAGAGAGTCTGAGATAAAACCCTGAGCGGATCAGTACAGAGAGAGTCTGAGATAAAACCCTGAGCGGATCAGTACAGAGAGAGTCTGAGATAAAACCCGGAGCGGGTCAGTACAGAGAGAGTCTGATATAAATTCCGGAGTGGGTCAGTACAGAGAGTCTGATATAAAACCCGGAGCGGGTCAGTACAGAGAGCCTGATATAAAACCCAGAGCGGGTCAGTACAGAGAGAGTCTGATCTAAAACCCGGAGCGGATCAGTACAGAGAGAGTCTGATATAAAACCCGGAGCGGGTCAGTACAGAGAGAGCCTGATATAAAACCCGGAGCGGGTCAGTACAGAGAGAGTCTGATATAAAACCCGGAGCGGGTCAGTACAGAGAGAGCCTGATATAAAACCCGGAGCGGGTCAGTACAGAGAGAGTCTGATATAAAACCCAGAGCGGGTCAGTACAGAGAGAGTCTGATATAAACCCCGGAGCAGATCAGTACAGAGAGAGTCTGATATAAAACCCGGAGCGAGTCAGTACAGAGAGAGTCTGATATAAACCCCGGAGCGGATCAGTACAGAAAGGGTCTGATATAAACTCCAGAGCAGATCAGTACAGAGAGACTGATATAAAACCCGGAGTGGGTCAGTACAGAGAAAGTCTGATGTAAACCCCGGAGTGGCTCAGTACAGAGAGAGTCTGAGATAAAACCTGGAGCGGCTCAGTACAGAGAGAGTCTGATATAAATCCCGGAGTGGCTCAGTACAGAGAGAGTCTGAGATAAATCCCGGAGTGGCTCAGTACAGAGAAAGAGGGGAAAAATTCAGTCGGTTTGTACCCGGCAGGGGCGCTAACGGGACGCTGAAGCAGTTGCGCTGGGGCGAGGCGAATTCGGCGCCACACGCCAAATACGGCCCCCCATTGTGCCGCCGCTACCAGTTACCGCCGGGGACCTCAGCACCAGGCAGATCGCGACGTCAGTGAGTGCGCAACGCTCACTGGGCGCCCAATCTTCAAAATTCATTGTCACCTCCCGTCTTTAGCGCCTGGTCCCGACATCAACGGGGAGAGGAGGTGTCATGCAGGCGGATGCCGGCTCCAGGGACACTGCTTAAAGGCATCCTCAGTAATGAGTCACAGCTCTCAGGTTAGTGCTGTTTCACTGCTTTCGTGTCAGTTTGACATTGTGCAGCAGTAGCAGGAGTGTTGTGGCTACTAACAATGAGTTACATTTACTCTCACAACTTATCAAAGTGCTGCACTTCCTTACATTAATGGGGGCTGTACTGGCAGTCGACTTGGCTCTCCAGAATCTACTGCGGAGGGAGCGAAGTCAGTGTGAATGACTGGAGGAGGAGGGCCATCAGGACTCTCAACAGGAGGTCTTACCCGCCAAGGGTATTCCGAGAGCACTTCTCCTACCTCCAATTAAGCGAGGAGCAGTGTATTAGAATGCCCCACTTCAATGGCAGTCAAGGTCACCGTCACCCTCAATTTCTTCACCAGCGGATCCTTCCAGTCTGCAACAGGAGACATAGCGAATATCTCGCAGTTCGCCGTCCATCGCTGCATCCAGGAGTTCACAGAGGCTCACTACAGTAGGAGAAGGGACTACACTTCCTTCCCCATCACCAGAGAGAAGCAGGATGAGCGTGCATGTGGCTTTGCCAGGATAGTGGGATTCCCCATGGTGCAGGGCCCCATCGACTGCGCACACGTGGCTTTGCGGGCACCGCATAACAATCCTGAGATCTTCCGTAACCGCAAAGGCTGCCACTCACTTAATGTGCAGTTGGTGTGCGACCACACACGGCGAATCCTCACCGTCAATGCCCGCTATATTGGCAGCAGCCACGATGCCTACATTCTGCGCCAGTCCGGTGTGCCAGCAATCTTCCTGCCACCACATCAAGCTCGCGGCTGGCTGCTCGGAGCTGAGGGGCTATCTGCTCTCCACCTGGCTCATGACCCCAGCACTCATGCCCAGCCCTCATATAATGAGAGCCATGCCTCCACCAGGAGCATCATCGAGCAGACCATCGGGCTACTGAAGCTGCCTTGACCGCTCGGGAGGAGCCCTCCAGTGCTCGGTTGAGCAGGTGTCCCATTTCGTCGTGATCTGATGCATGCTCCACAACTTGGCCATCGTGAGGGCCCCAGCCCTTGCCGCCAGGGATTGCAGGACCACCTCAGGAGGAGGGAGAGGAGACGGAGGAGGACAAGGAGGACAAGGAGGAAGAGGAAGATGAGGAGGAGGCAGCCACTCAATCTTTCTTCCGGAAACGCGGTCCGTGACCGCCTCATCAGACTGCAGTTCCAGTAAATGCAACCCCAGATTCCCGTTGCTCACCACATCCCCATCATTCCATCCCTGTCGCAGGCCATATCACAGCGCACAGCTGAAATGAAAGAGACCACAAAATAATCCAAACTGAATTAATAAATTTATCAAATTGTCACCCGCTCAGCCGAGCGCTGGAGGGCTCCTCCCGAGTGGTCAAGGCAGCTTCAGTAGCCCGATGGTCTGCTCGATGATGCTCCTGGTGGAGGCATGGCTCTCATTATATGAGGGCTGGGCATGAGTGCTGGGGTCATGAGCCAGGTGGAGAGCGGATAGCCCCTCGGCTCCGAGCAGCCAGCCGCGAGCTTGATGTGGTGGCAGGAACACCTATTTACACCAAAAATATCAACTATTCACCCTTGTGCAATCTCTTGGTGCCTCTCGTTACTGTGCCTTTGCCTACTCATAGAAACATAGAAGATAGGAGCAGGAGTAGGCCATTTGGCCCCTCGAGCCTACTCCGCCATTTAATGAGATCATGGCTGATCATCCAAATTCAGTACCCTGTCCCTGCTTTCTCCCCATATCCCTTGATCCCTTTAACCTTAAGAAATATATCTAACTCCTGCTTGAATATATTTAATGAATTGGCCTCTACTGCCTTCTGTGGTAGAGAATTCTACAGGTTCACCACTCTCTGGGCGAAGAAATTCCGCCTCATCTCTGTCCTAAATGGCCTACCCCTTATCTTTAGACTGTGACCCCTGGCTCTGGACTCCCCGACCATCGGGAACATCCTTCCTGCATCTAGTCTGTCTAGTCCTGTTAGAATTTTATAAGTTTCAATGAGATCCCCTCTCATTCTTCTAAACTCTAGCGAATACAAGCCCAATCGACCCAATGTCTCTTCATACGTCATTCCTGCCATCCCAGGTATCAGTCTGGTGAATCTTCGCTGCACTCCCTCCATGGCAAGAACATCCTTCCTCAGATAAGGCGACCAAAACTGCACATAATACTCAAGGTGTGGTTTCACCAAGGCCCTGTACAACTGCAGCAAGACATCCTTGCTCCTGTACTCGAATCTTCTCGCTATGAAGGCCAGCATACCATTTGCCTTCTTAACCGCCTGCTGCACCTGCATGCTTACCTTCAGCGACTGATGCACAAGGACACCCAGGTCTCATTGCACTTCCCCTTCTCCCAATCTATTGCCGTTCAGATAATAATCTGCCTTCCTGTTTTTGCCACCAAAGTTGATAACCTCGCATTTATCCACATTATACTGCATCTGCCATGCATCTGCCCAATCACCCAACCTGTCCAAATCATACTGTAGTTTCTCGGCATCCTCCTCACAGCACACACGCCCACCCAGCTTTGTGTCGTCTGCAAATTTGGAGATATTACATCTAGTTCCCTCGTCTAGATCATTAATATATATTGTGAATAGCTGGGGTCCTAGCACCTATCCCTGCGGTACCCCACGAGTCACTGCCTGTCACTTGGAAAAAGACCCGTTTATTCCAACTATTTGCTTCCTGTCTGCCAACCAGTTCTCTATCCAAGTCAATACCTTGCCCCAATCCCATGTGCTTTAACTTTACACCAGTGCTCCTCCGAAGTGTTGGCCCAGTGGCTGCAGCACGGTGGGTGGAAGGCTGCTGAGTGTCCATGCGGGAGACTTCAGATGGCCTTGCAGGATGCCCTCGACCAGCTCTGGACCTGGAAGGCCCGGCTGTAGACTGCACCACCTCAGCATGGGCGGTAGCAGTCTGGGCTGCCTGGATGAAGGGCAGTGACAAGGACAATGGCGGAGTGTCAGTGGTGGGAGTAGGAATACTGTCATCCTGAGAGAGGACAGCAGCTTCCTGCTCCACTGACCCACTGCCACTCCCCCAGGGCAGCACCTCAGCATCCCTGTTGGAGCACAGATTGCTGGCCTGCTGCGACACCATGAAAGCTCCGGTTGACGGTGGTAGGCCCAGCCACGATGGCAGCAGTCAGAGCTTGCGTGGCATCAAGCTGAGACTGCATGAGAGCAGTCTGAGGTTGGATGCCACCAAGCACAGACTGCATTACAGCACTAAGACGTTGCGTCGCTTCCGCCTGTGCTGCAATGGAAGCTGCCAGATCGCCCATCACATGCGGCATGAGGTCTGTGTCGCCACGGTCTCTCTGGGAGTCGACCATCCTTTGCAGACTGGAAATGATGGGCTCCATGGTGTGCGCAGAGCCTTGTGCAATGTTGGAGGCGGGCTCCTCCACGCTCCTTACCATTGCCGACAGGCTCTCAGGCACCCTTGCCATTGCACCTACCATCTCTGTGTGCATGCCTGTCACCCTTCGTCTAAACACCTCCCCATCGAGCTCCTCACCTGAGTCCTGTGCAGCAGAACTCGCGTGCAAACTCACCCTCCTGGGAGCTGGCCCCCGAGCTAACCTTTCCCCCTGGCCTTGCTGCAGCCCACTCATCCCCAGTGCCTCACCCTGTGCCGATCCCGCTACTACACTAGCCTCTAAAGAAGGCGTAGTGCCAGTGTCTGAGCTGGTGCCTGCGGGTGAGACATGCAGTGACGTGGTGTGTTCTTCCTCCTCCTCTCCTCCCGCCTCGCTCTCTACAGTGCCCTCAGGGACAGGCTGCTCAGCTGCTTGCTGATCACCTGAAAGCATAAAGGCGCAAGAGTCGGGTTAAGGTGGGTAGCACGGTGGCATAGTGGTTAGTATTGTTGCCTCACAGCGCCAGGGACCCGGGTTCAAATCCGGCCTCGGGTGACTGTCTGTGTGGAGTTTGCACATTCTCCCCGTGTTTGCGTGGGTTTCCTCCGGGTGCTCCGGTTTCCTCCCACAGTCCAAAGATGTGCGGGTTAGGATGATTGGCTATCATAAATTGACCCTTAGTGTTAGGGGGATTAAATACGTGGGGTTACGGGGATAGGGTGGGATATGTGTCGGTGCAGGCTCGATGGGCCGAAATGGCCTCTATCTGCACTGTGGGGTTTCTGTGATAAGGTGAGGGGAGGGGGAGCAGGGATTGAGAAATGCAAGGAGACAGCATGATTAGCTGGAAAGCGCGAAACTCTTGTTGGGGTGAGGGGGAAGTGGGATGTGAGAAGAAGGAGTAGGGATGAACATACCGTTGTTGTCCCCAAGGGGGTCAATGTCGCCGGTGGCCACGGCGCCCACCACCTGGCGGCCAATAATCTGCAGCACGCGAGCCTCCAGCTCAGACAGTGGTTGGGTGTAGGCTTGTCTCCCGCCTGTGCGCTCCTGCTCCCTCCAGTTGTACAGCACCCTGGCCTGCCAGAGAAAGGAAAGTGTGTGTGAGTGAGTGAGTGTGAGGCAATGTGTCTGGGTGATGTGCCTGCCATAGTTGAATAGCTGTCATTGTGTGCAAGCTGTGAGATGTGGGTGTGAGCGTTGGTAGGTAGAGATTGTTGGTGGGCGAGTGCTGGGGCTCTGGTGCTTTGGCCAGTGTGTGAAGACTGTGGTACAGATGGTGGTATATGAGCATTTGTTGAAGGATTGACTCACCCTGACCACCCGAGTGAAGTCATCATATTTCTTTCTGCACTATGTGTGTGGGTCCTGGGGACCACAGTGCTGCCCAAGACATGCTGGGCAACCTCCCTCCACATGGCGCGGAAGGCTTGCGGCGAAGGTCTCCCGCCACTTGCCGGGTGGAGCACCACCCTCCGCCTCTCCACAATGAAGACCAAGGCCTCCAGTGCCTCATCGCTGACTCTGTGGGCTCTCTCCCTGCGGCGAGGACCTGCCATCAGTGCACCTTCTTGAGTCGTCCGGCTCCTTCGCCTTGGTAGGAAAAACAGAAAGGCAGAGTATTATTTAAATGGTGATAGATTGGGAATTGTTGGTGTACAGAAGGACCTGGGTGTCCTTGTACACCAGTCACTGAAAGCAAACATGCAGGTGTAGCAAGCAGTTAGGAAGGCAAATGGTATGTTGGCCTTCATTGCAAGAGGATTTCAGTACAGGAGCAAGGATGTCTTAATACAGTTATACAGGGCCTTGGTGAGACCACACCTGGAGTACTGTGTGCAGTTTTGGTCTCCTTACCTAAGAAAGGACATACTTGCCATAGAGGGTGACATGAATCAGTCATTCATGAAAGAAAGACTTATGAAATAATACTGAGCGGCCTACGGGTGGCGCTGTCCAGGGAGAGTATAAATACTCGGGCACGGGCCCAGCTTGCGCAGGACATTCTTAACAGGAACTAGTGAAGGACACAACTGGACCTCCATGTTGTAAAACAGTCGATTAAAGCTTTGTTTAATGCTTAGACCAAGTGCCCAGTAGTTTTCCTACGTCAGAGGGAGTGCAGCGAAGATTCACCAGGCTGATTCCTGGGATGGCAGGACTGTCATATGAGGACAGATTGGGTCGACTAGGCCTGTATTCACTAGAGTTTAGAAGAATGAGAGGTGATCTCATTGAAATGTATAAAATTCTGACAGGGCTAGACAGACTGGATGCAGGGAGATAGCAAAATACTGCAGATGTTGGAAATCCGAAATAACAACAGAAAATGCTGGAAAAACTCAGCAGGTCAGGCAACATCCGTGGAGAGAAATTTGAGTTGATGTTTCGGGTTGGACCCTTCTTCAAAACTGGAAAGAAAAGAAACTAGATCGGAGGCAGGGCTGCGATCGGACAAAAGAATAAAAGAAACAAAAGTAGTAAGAGAGATTAAAAGCTAGACGAGATGGTAATAGGCTGGGATTAGGTGTAAAGTGTACTGGCAGGGCAAAAGATAGCTGCCAGGTGTGAGAGAGAAACAAAAGGAAAGGGGGGGGGGGGAAAGGAGTGGAACAATTACAAGAGAAAATGAAATGGGGGCCGAGCTTATGATCTGAAATTGTTGAACTCGATGTTGAGTCCGGAAGGCTGCAAAGTGCCTAATCGGAAGATGAGGTGCTGTTCCTCGAGTTTACGTTGAGCTTCCGTGGAACAATACAAGAGGCCGAGGACGGTGAGGTCCGAGTGGGAGTGAAGCGGTGAATTAAAGTGACAGGCGACCGGAAGCTCGGGGTCACCCTTACGGACTGAACGGAGGTGTTCCGCAAAGCGGTCACCCAATCTGCGTTTGGTCTCCCCAATGTAGAGGAGACCGCATCGTGAGCAGCGAATACAGTATACTAGATTGCGAGAAGTACAAGTAAATCGCTGTTTCACCTGGAAGGGGTGTTTGGGGCCCTGGACAGTGGGAAGGGGGGAGGTATAGGGGCAGGTGTTACATCTCCTCCGCTTGCACGGGAAGGTGCCAGGCGAAGAGGAAGGGCTGTTTGGGGTGATAGAGGAGTGGACTAGGGTGTCTCGGAGGGAGCGGTCCCTGCGGAATGCTGAAAGGGGAGGGGAGGGGAAGATACTTTTGGTGGTGGGATCACTTTGGAGGTAGCGGAAATGGCGGAGGATGATCCGTTGAATGTGGAGGCTGGTGGGGTGAAAGGTGAGGACAAGGGGAACCCTATCGTGGTTCCGGGAGGGAGGGGCAGGGGTGAGGGCAGAAGTGCGGGAGATAGAACTGACACGGTCGAGGGCAGTGTCAACCACAGTAGAGGGGAATCCTCGGTTGCGGAAAAAGGAAGACATGTCTGAAGCACTGGTGTGGAAGGTGGCGTCGTCGGAGCAGATACGGCGGAGGCGGAGAAACTGGGAGAATGGAATAGAGTCCTTACAGGAAGCGGGGTGGGAGGAAGTGTAGTCCAGGTAGCTGTGGGAGTCAGTGGGCTTGTAGTAAATATTGGCCGATAACCTATCCCCAGAGATGGAGACGGAGAAGTCGAGGAAGGGAAGGGAAGAGTCCGAGATGGACGATGTGAAGGTGAGGGAAGGGTGGAAATTGGAGGCAAAGTGAATGAAATTGTCAAGTTCGGGGCGAGAGCAGGAAACGGCACCAATACAGTCATCAATGTATCAGAAAAAGAGGTGAGGGAGGGGACCCGAGTAGGACTGGAACAAAGATTGTTCCACATAGCCCACGAAAAGGCAGGCATAGCTAGGACCCAAGCGGGTACCCATGGCAACACCTTTGATTTGGAGGAAATGAGTGGAGTTAAAGGAGAAGTTGTTCAATGTGAGAACAAGTTCAGCCAGGCGGAGGAGGGTAGTGGTGGATGGGGACTGGTCGGGCCTCTGTTCGAGGAAGAAGCGGAGCGCCCTCAGGCCATCCGGGTGGGGGATGGAGGTGTAGAGGGATTGTACGTCCATGGTGAAAAGGAAGCGGTTGGGGCCAGGAAACTGGAAACTGTTAAAGTGGCGGAGGGCGTCCGAAGAGTCACGGATGTAGGTGGGAAGAGACTGGACAAGGGGAGAAAAGATAGGAAGAGATAAGTTCTGTAGGGCAAGAACAGGCTGAAACGATGGGTCTACCAGGGCAGTCCTGTTTGTGGATCTTGGGAAGGAGGTAGAAGCGGGCTGTGCGGGGTTGGGACACTATGAGGTTGGCGGCCATGGGGGGGGAAGATCTCCAGAGGAGATGAGGTCAGTGACAGTCTTGGAAACGGTGGTTTGATGTTCGGTAGTGGGGTCATGGTCCAGGTGGAGGTAGGAGGAGGTGTCGGAGAGTTGGCGTTCAGCTTCCACTAGGTAGAGGTCAGTACGCCAAACAACAACAGCACCACCCTTGTCAGCGGGTTTAATGACAATGTCAGGGTTGGATCTAAGAGAATGGAGTGCTGCAAGTTCAGAGGGAGGTAGGTTGGAGTGAGTGAGTGAGGGGAGCAGAGAAATGGAGACGGCCGATGTCACGGCGGCAGTTAGCGATGAAAAGATCTAGAGAGGGTAAGAGGCCAGGGGGAGGGGTCCAGGTAGAACGGGAATTCTGAAAGCGGGAGAAAGGGTCAGTCGTGCGGGGGGAAGACTCCTGGCCAGTGAAGTGGGCACGGAGACGAAGGCGGCGGAAAAAGAGCTCAACATCGTGCCGAGCTCGAAATTCATTGAGGTGGGGGTGTAAGGGGATGAAGCTCAGGCCTTTGCTGAGGACTGATCGTTCAGGGTCAGAGAGAGGAAGGTCAGAGGGGATAGTGAAAACACGGCAGGGGGTGGGATTGGGAGAAGGGGGGTCAGAGGAAAGTGAAGGGGAAGAAGGTTCCGGAGGGGCGTTGGTGTCCAAGAGTTGATGAAGCTTGCGATCCTTGACATCGGAAAGGAAGAAAAGTTTTTTGTTGAAGCGTGGATGCAGGGAGGATGTTTCCCCTGACTGGGGGGTCTAGAACGAGGGGTCACAGTCTCAGGATACGGGGTAGGACATTTAGGACTGAGATGAGAAATTTCTTCACTCAGAGGGTGGTGAACCTGTGGAATTCTCTACCACAGAAGGCTGTGGAGGCCGTCATTGAATATATTTAAGAAGGAGATAGATAGATTTCTAGACACAAAAGGCATCAAGGGGTATGGGGAGAGAGCGGGAATATGGTATTGAGATAGAGGATCAGACATGATCATATTGAATGGCGGAGCAGGCTCGAAGAGCCGAATGGCCTTCTCCTGCTCCTATTTTTCTATGTTTCTATGTTTCTATGACCTGCTGCTGCTGGCTGAGATAGCTGCACAGTCAGCAATGATGAGAATGAGGTTCTGCAGCATCAATGAACCTCCCCTTTAAGAACTGGAGGGTTGTGGGGCTGGAGGAGGTTACAGAGATATGGAGGGTTGTAGGGTTGTAGGAGGGAGCAGAGATAGGGAGGTTTGTAGCGGCCGGAGGCGGTTACAGAGATAGGGACGGCCATAGGGGCTGGAGGAGGTTACAGAGATAGGGAGGGTTGTAGGGGTTGCAGGAGGTTACAGAGATAGGGAGCGTTGTAGGGGCTGGAGGAGGTTACAGAGATAGGGACGGTTGTAGGGGTTGCAGGAGGTTACAGAGATAGGGAGCGTTGTAGGGGCTGGAGGAGGTTACAGAGATAGATAGAGTTGTAGGGTTGGAGGAGGTTTCAGAGATAGGGAGGTTTGTAGGGCTGGAGGAGGTTACAGAGATAGGGAGGGTTGTAGGGTTGGAGGAGGTTTCAGAGATAAGGAGGTTTATAGGGCTGGAAGAGGTTACAGAGATTGGGAGGGTTGTAGGGGCTGGAGGAGGTTACAGAGATAGGGAGGGTTGTAGCGGTTGGAGGGGGTTTCAGAGATAGGGAAGGTTGTAGGGGCTGGAGGAGGTTACAGAGATAGGGAAGGTTGTAGGGGCTGGAGGAGGTTACAGAGATAGGGAGGTTGTAGGAGCTGGAGGAGGTTACAGAGATAGGGAGGGTTGTGGGGGCTGGTGGAGGTTACAGAGATAGGGAGTGTTGAAGAGGCTAGAGGAGGTTACAGAGATAGGGAGGGGTGTAGGAGCTGGAGGAGTTTACAGAGATAGGGAGGGTGGTAGGGGGCTGGAGGAGGTTACAGAGATAGGGGGGTTTGTTGGGCTGGAGGAGGTTACAGAGATAGGGAGGGTGGTAGGGGGCTGGAGGAGGTTACAGAGATAGGGAGGGTTGTAGCGGTTGGAGGGGGTTTCAGAGATAGGGAAGGTTGTAGGGGCTGGAGGAGGTTACAGAGATAGGGAAGGTTGTAGGGGCTGGAGGAGGTTACAGAGATAGGGAGGTTGTAGGAGCTGGAGGAGGTTACAGAGATAGGGAGGGTTGTGGGGGCTGGTGGAGGTTACAGAGATAGGGAGTGTTGAAGAGGCTAGAGGAGGTTACAGAGATAGGGAGGGGTGTAGGAGCTGGAGGAGTTTACAGAGATAGGGAGGGTGGTAGGGGGCTGGAGGAGGTTACAGAGATAGGGGGGTTTGTTGGGCTGGAGGAGGTTACAGAGATAGGGAGGGTGGTAGGGGGCTGGAGGAGGTTACAGAGATAGGGAGGTTTGTTGGGCTGGAGGAGGTTAGAGAGATAGGGAGGGTTGTAGGGGCTGGAGGAGGTTACAGAGATAGGGAGGGTTGTGGGGGCTGGTGGAGGTTACAGAGATAGGGAGGGTTGTAGGGGCTGGAGGAGGTTACAGAGATAGGGAGGGTTGTAGGGGCTGGAGGAGGTTACAGAGATAAGGAGGGTTGTAGGGCTGGAGCAGGTTACAGAGATAGGGAGAGTTGTAGGGGCTGGAGGAGATTACAGAGATAGGGAGGGGTATAGGAGCTGGAGGAGGTTACAGAGATAGGGAGGGTGGTAGGGGGCTGGAGGAGGTTACAGAGATAGGGAGATTTGTTGGGCTGGAGGAGGTTACAGAGATAGGGAGGTTTGTAGGGGCTGGAGGAGGTTACAGAGATAGTGAGGGTTGTAGGGGCTGGAGGAAGTTACAGAGATAGCGAGGGTTGTGGGGGCTGGTGGAGGTTACAGAGATAGAGAGGGTTGTAGAGGCTAGAGGAGGTTACAGAGATAGGGAGGGTTGTTGAGGCTCGAGGAGATTACAGAGATAGGGAGGGGTGTAGGAGCTGGAGGAGGTTACAGAGATAGGGAGGGTTGTAGGGGCTGGAGGAGGTTACAGAGATAGGGAGGTTTGTTGGGCTGGAGGAGGTTACAGAGATAGGGAGGGTTGTAGGGGCTGGAGGAGGTTACAGAGATAGGGACGGTGGTAGGGGGCTGGAGGAGGTTAAGGAGATAGGGAGGTTTGTTGGGCTGGAGGAGGTTAGAGAGATAGGGAGGGTTGTTGGGGCTGGAGGAGGTTACAGAGATAGGGAGTGTTGTAGGGGCTGGAGGAGGTTACAGAGGAAGGGAGGGTTGTAGGGGCTGGAGGAGGTTACAGAGATAGCGAGGGTTGTAGGGGCTGGAGGAGGTTACAGAGATAGGGAGGGTTGTAGGGGCTGGAAGAGGTTACAGAGGTAGGGAGGGTTGTAGGGGCTGGAGGAGGTTACAGAGATAGGGAGGGTTGTGGGGGCTGGTGGAGGTTACAGAGATAGGGAGGGTTGTAGGGGCTGGAGGAGGTTACAGAGATAGGGAGGGTTGTGGGGGCTGGTGGAGGTTACAGAGATAGGGAGGGTGGTAGGGGGCTGGAGGAGGTTACAGAGATAGGGAGATTTGTTTGGCTGGAGGAGGTTACAGAGATAGGGAGGTTTGTAGGGGCTGGAGGAGGTTACAGAGATAGGGAGGGTTGTAGGGGCTGGAGGAAGTTACAGAGATAGGGAGGGTTGTGGGGGCTGGTGGAGGTTACAGAGATAGGGAGGGTTGTAGAGGCTAGAGGAGGTTACAGAGATAGGGAGGGTTGTTGAGGCTAGAGGAGGTTACAGAGATAGGGAGGGGTGTAGGAGCTGGAGGAGGTTACAGAGATAGGGAGGGTTGTAGGGGCTGGAGGAGGTTACAGAGATAGGGAGGTTTGTTGGGCTGTAGGAGGTTACAGAGATAGGGAGAGTTGTAGGGGCTGGAGGAGGTTACAGAGATAGGGACGGTGGTAGGGGGCTGGAGGAGGTTACAGAGATAGGGAGGGTTGTAGGGGCTGGAGGAGGTTACAGAGGGTTGTAGGGGCTGGAGGAGGTTACAGAGATAGGGAGAGTGGTAGGGGGCTGGAGGAGTTTACAGAGATAGGGAGGGTTGTAGGGGCTGGAGGAGGTTACAGAGATAGGGAGGGTTGTATGGGCTGGAGGAGGTTACAGCGATAGGGAGGGTTGTAGGGGCTGGAGGAGGGTACAGAGATAGGGAGGGTTGTAGGGGCTGGAGGAGATTACAGAGATAGGGAGGGTTGTAGGGGCTGGAGGAGGTTACAGAGATCAGGAGGGTTGTAGGGAGCTGGAGGAGGTTACAGAGATATGGAGGGTTGTAGGGTTGTAGGAGGGAGCAGAGATAGGGAGGTTTGTAGCGGCCGGAGGGGGTTACAGAGATAGGGATGGCCATAGGGGCTGGAGGAGGTTACAGAGATAGGGAGGGTTGTAGGGGTTGCAGGAGGTTACAGAGATAGGGAGCGTTGTAGGGGCTGGAGGAGGTTACAGAGATAGGGACGGTTGTAGGGGTTGCAGGAGGTTACAGAGATAGGGAGCGTTGTAGGGGCTGGAGGAGGTTACAGAGATAGATAGAGTTGTAGGGTTGGAGGAGGTTTCAGAGATAGAGAGGTTTGTAGGGCTGGAGGAGGTTACAGAGATAGGGAGGGTTGTAGGGTTGGAGGAGGTTTCAGAGATAAGGAGGTTTATAGGGCTGGAAGAGGTTACAGAGATTGGGAGGGTTGTAGGGGCTGGAGGAGGTTACAGAGATAGGGAGGGTTGTAGCGGTTGGAGGGGGTTTCAGAGATAGGGAAGGTTGTAGGGGCTGGAGGAGGTTACAGAGATAGGGAAGGTTGTAGGGGCTGGAGGAGGTTACAGAGATAGGGAGGTTGTAGGAGCTGGAGGAGGTTACAGAGATAGGGAGGGTTGTGGGGGCTGGTGGAGGTTACAGAGATAGGGAGTGTTGAAGAGGCTAGAGGAGGTTACAGAGATAGGGAGGGGTGTAGGAGCTGGAGGAGTTTACAGAGATAGGGAGGGTGGTAGGGGGCTGGAGGAGGTTACAGAGATAGGGGGGTTTGTTGGGCTGGAGGAGGTTACAGAGATAGGGAGGGTGGTAGGGGGCTGGAGGAGGTTACAGAGATAGGGAGGTTTGTTGGGCTGGAGGAGGTTAGAGAGATAGGGAGGGTTGTAGGGGCTGGAGGAGGTTACAGAGATAGGGAGGGTTGTAGGGGCTGGAGGAGGTTACAGAGGTAGGGAGGGTTGTAGGGGCTGGAGGAGGTTACAGAGATAGGGGGGGTTGTGGGGGCTGGTGGAGGTTACAGAGATAGGGAGGGTTGTAGGGGCTGGAGGAGGTTACAGAGATAGGGAGGGTTGTAGGGGCTGGAGGAGGTTACAGAGATAAGGAGGGTTGTAGGGCTGGAGCAGGTTACAGAGATAGGGAGAGTTGTAGGGGCTGGAGGAGGTTACAGAGATAGGGAGGGTGGTAGGGGGCTGGAGGAGGTTACAGAGATAGGGAGATTTGTTGGGCTGGAGGAGGTTACAGAGATAGGGAGGTTTGTAGGGGCTGGAGGAGGTTACAGAGATAGTGAGGGTTGTAGGGGCTGGAGGAAGTTACAGAGATAGGGAGGGTTGTGGGGGCTGGTGGAGGTTACAGAGGTAGAGAGGGTTGTAGAGGCTAGAGGAGGTTACAGAGATAGGGAGGGTTGTTGAGGCTAGAGGAGGTTACAGAGATAGGGAGGGGTGTAGGAGCTGGAGGAGGTTAGAGAGATAGGGAGGGTTGTAGGGGCTGGAGGAGGTTACAGAGATAGGGAGGTTTGTTGGGCTGGAGGAGGTTACAGAGATAGGGAGGGTTGTAGGGGCTGGAGGAGGTTACAGAGATAGGGACGGTGGTAGGGGGCTGGAGGAGGTTAAGGAGATAGGGAGGTTTGTTGGGCTGGAGGAGGTTAGAGAGATAGGGAGGGTTGTAGGGGCTGGAGGAGGTTACAGAGATAGGGAGGGTTGTAGGGGCTGGAGGAGGTTACAGAGGAAGGGAGGGTTGTAGGGGCTGGAGGAGGTTACAGAGGAAGGGAGGGTTGTAGGGGCTGGAGGAGGTTACAGAGATAGGGAGGGTTGTAGGGGCTGGAGGAGGTTACAGAGATAGGGAGGGTTGTAGGGGCTGGAAGAGATTACAGAGGTAGGGAGGGTTGTAGGGGCTGGAGGACGTTACAGAGATAGGGAGGGTTGTGGGGGCTGGTGGAGGTTACAGAGATAGGGAGGGTTGTAGGGGCTGGAGGAGGTTACAGAGATAGGGAGGGTTGTGGGGGCTGGTGGAGGTTACAGAGATAGGGAGGGTGGTAGGGGGCTGGAGGAGGTTACAGAGATAGGGAGATTTGTTCGGCTGGAGGAGGTTACAGAGATAGGGAGGTTTGCAGGGGCTGGAGGAGGTTACAGAGATAGGGAGGGTTGTAGGGGCTGGAGGAAGTTACAGAGATAGGGAGGGTTGTGGGGGCTGGTGGAGGTTACAGAGATAGGGAGGGTTGTAGAGGCTAGAGGAGGTTACAGAGATAGGGAGGGTTGTTGAGGCTAGAGGAGGTTACAGAGATAGGGAGGGGTGTAGGAGCTGGAGGAGGTTACAGAGATAGGGAGGTTTGTTGGGCTGTAGGAGGTTACAGAGATAGGGAGGGTTGTAGGGGCTGGAGGAGGTTACAGAGATAGGGACGGTGGTAGGGGGCTGGAGGAGGTTACAGAGATAGGGAGGGTTGTAGGGGCTGGAGGAGGTTACAGAGGGTTGTAGGGGCTGGAGGAGGTTACAGAGATAGGGAGAGTGGTAGGGGGCTGGAGGAGTTTACAGAGATAGGGAGGGTTGTAGAGGCTGGAGGAGGTTACAGAGATAGGGAGGGTTGTATGGGCTGGAGGAGGTTACAGCGATAGGGAGGGTTGTAGGGGCTGGAGGAGGGTACAGAGATAGGGAGGGTTGTAGGGGCTGGAGGAGATTACAGAGATAGGGAGGGTTGTCGGGGCTGGAGGAGGTTACAGAGATCAGGAGGGTTGTAGGGAGCTGGAGGAGGTTACAGAGATAGGGAGGGGTGTGGGGGCTGGAGGAGGTTACAGAGATAGGGAGGGTTGTAGGGCTGGAGGAGGTTAGAGAGATAGGGAGGGTTGTAGGGCTGGAGAAGGTTACAGAGATAGGGAGTGTTGTAGGGGCTGGAGGAGGTTACAGAGATAGGGAGCGTTGTAGGGGCTGGAGGAGGGTACAGCGATAGGGAAGTTTGTTGGTTTGGACGAGGTTACAGAGATAGGGAGGGTTGTAGGGCTTGTGGAGATTACAGAGATAGGGAGGGTTGTAGAGGCTGGAGGAGGGTGCAGCGCTAGGGAGGTTTGTTGGGTTGCAGGAGGTTACAGAGATAGGGAGGGTTGTAGGGGCTCGAGGAGGTTACAGTGATAGGCAGGGTTGTAGGGGCTGGAGGAGGGTACAGAGATAAGGAGGGTTGTAGGGGCTGGAGGAGGTTGCAGAGATAGGGAGTGTTGTAGGGGCTGGAGGAGGTTACAGAGATAGGGAGGGTTGTAGGGCTGGAGGAGGTTACAGAGATAGGGAGGGTTGTAGGGCTGGAGGAGGTTACAGAGATAGGGAGGGTTGTAGGGCTGGAGGAGGTTACAGAGATAGGGAGGGTTGTAGGGCCTGGAGGTGGTTACAGAGATAGGGAGGGTGGTAGGGGCTGGAGGATGTTACAGAGATAGGGAGGGTTGTAGGGCTGGAGGAGGTTACAGAGATAGGGAGGGTTGTAGGGCTGGAGGAGGTTACAGAGATAGGGAGGGTTGTAGGGCTGGAGGAGGATACAGAGATAGGGAGGGTTGTAGGGTCTGGAGGAGGATACAGAGATAGGGAGGGATGTAGGGTCTGGAGGAGGTTACAGAGATAGGGAGGGTGGTAGGAGCTGGAGGAGGATACAGAGATAGGGAGGGTTGTAGGGGCAGGAGGAGGTTACAGAGATAGGGAGGGTTGTAGGGGCTGGAGGAGGTTACAGAGATAGGGAGGGTTGTAGGGGCCGGAGGGGGTTACAGCGATAGGGAGGGTTGTAGGGGCTGGAGGAGGTTACAGAGATAGGGAGGGTTGTGGGGGCTGGTGGAGGTTACAGAGATAGGGAGTGTTGAAGAGGCTAGAGGAGGTTACAGAGATAGGGAGGGGTGTAGGAGCTGGAGGAGTTTACAGAGATAGGGAGGGTGGTAGGGGGCTGGAGGAGGTTACAGGGATAGGGGGGTTTGTTGGGCTGGAGGAGGTTACAGAGATAGGGAGGGTGGTAGGGGGCTGGAGGAGGTTACAGAGATAGGGAGGTTTGTTGGGCTGGAGGAGGTTAGAGAGATAGG
The DNA here is from genome assembly GCF_052327205.1 of Somniosus microcephalus. Taxonomy (NCBI): domain Eukaryota; kingdom Metazoa; phylum Chordata; class Chondrichthyes; order Squaliformes; family Somniosidae; genus Somniosus; species Somniosus microcephalus. Next base: position 45,259,243 of record NW_028225179.1, read on the forward strand.
GAGGGTTGTAGGGGCTGGAGGAGGTTACAGAGATAGGGAGGGTTGTGGGGGCTGGTGGAGGTTACAGAGATAGGGAGGGTTGTAGGGGCTGGAGGAGGTTACAGAGATAGGGAGGGTTGTAGGGGCTGGAGGAGGTTACAGAGATAAGGAGGGTTGTAGGGCTGGAGCAGGTTACAGAGATAGGGAGAGTTGTAGGGGCTGGAGGAGATTACAGAGATAGGGAGGGGTATAGGAGCTGGAGGAGGTTACAGAGATAGGGAGGGTGGTAGGGGGCTGGAGGAGGTTACAGAGATAGGGAGGTTTGTAGGGGCTGGAGGAGGTTACAGAGATAGTGAGGGTTGTAGGGGCTGGAGGATTTTACAGAGATAGTGAGGGTTGTAGGGGCTGGAGGATTTTACAGAGATAGGGAGGGTTGTGGGGGCTGGTGGAGGTTACAGAGATAGGGAGGGTTGTAGGGCTGGAGGAGGTTACAGAGATAGGGAGGGTTGTAGGGCTGGAGGAGGTTACAGAGATAGGGAGGGTTGTAGGGCCTGGAGGTGGTTACAGAGATAGGGAGGGTGGTAGGGGCTGGAGGAGGTTACAGAGATAGGGAGGGTTGTAGGGCTGGAGGAGGTTACAGAGATAGGGAGGGTTGTAGGGCTGGAGGAGGTTACAGAGATAGGGAGGGTTGTAGGGCTGGAGGAGGATACAGAGATAGGGAGGGTTGTAGGGTCTGGAGGAGGATACAGAGATAGGGAGGGATGTAGGGTCTGGAGGAGGTTACAGAGATAGGGAGGGTGGTAGGAGCTGGAGGAGGATACAGAGATAGGGAGGGTTGTAGGGGCAGGAGGAGGTTACAGAGATAGGGAGGGTTTAGGGGCTGGAGGAGGTTACAGAGATAGGGAGGGTTGTACGGGCTGGAGAAGGTTACAGAGATAGGGAGGGTTGTGGGGGCTGGAGGAGGTTACAGAGATAGGGAGGGTTGTAGGGGCTGGAGGAGGTTACAGAGATAGGGAGGGTTGTAGGGCTGGAGGAGGTTACAGAGATAGGGAGGGTTGTCGGGCTGGAGGAGGTTACAGAGATAGGGAGGGTTGTAGGGCTGGAGGAGGTTATAGAGATAGGGAGGTTTGTTGGGCTGGAGGAGGATACCGAGATAGGGAGGGTTGTAGGGTCTGGAGGAGGATACCGAGATAGGGAGGAGCGAGGCCACGGAGTGATTTGAAAACAATGATGATCATTTTAAAATCCAGGCAGTTGCTTCACCTGTGAGCCAATGTAGGTCAGCGAGCACTGGGTGGGGTGAACGGGACTCGGTGTGAGTTGGGCAGCTGGGGGCGTTAAAGGATCATTGGAATGTTTGCCTGGATTAAACGTCCCAAAGGCGCTTCACAGAAGCGTAATTCAAAATAAAAAAATTTGACACCGAGCAAATTAAGGAGATACCAGGACAGGGGAACAAAAAACTCGATCAAAGAGGTCAGTTTTAAGGAGCGTCCTGAAGGAGGCAGAGAGCTTTAGGGCGGGGATTTGACGATGCCTTACCTGAGCCACTAGGGAGAGCTCCCACACCTCCAAGGAATTCCCCAGAGAGGAATCACTTTAACTTTCCTGCTGCACACACAGGTACTTACACAGAAACTTAAGTATCATGAGGTAATGAAAACTGGCACACCTCTGATTCCCTGTACTGCGTCAGCTGCCCCACAGGGGGATTTTTCTCCCGGCTATTGCATTGCTGACTTTGATTTGCTGTTTGCACCTCTTACCTGCTGCGTTCTCCGCCCGGATTCCGGTCTCTGCATTCCTCGGGATCAAACAAACTTGACTGAGCCGTTGGGGATCGAGAGGGAACACAACAGTCGACGGTATGAAGCCCTCGCACGGTCTGGTGGCGACGATCTTCGTGACCTGTAAGTGTTTGCTTTACCCGACCCCCTGGGGGACAGTGTGAGGAGTTCGATGTCCTTCCCTTCCAAATGGCTTACAGGAGTGGGTGGGAGAGAGAGAGAGGAGGAAGGGGGGAGGGGAGTTGGTGAAAGACAGGGAAAGGAAGTCAAAAAAACAGAGGTGGGGAGAGAGAGAAGAGGATGAAAGAGCCGAGTAGTGAAATGGAAGGGGGACGGAGAGAGGGGGAACGATTGAGTAAAGGAGGGAGAGAGAGAGGGGGAAGGGGAGAACGGTTGAGTAAAGGAGAGGGAGAGGGAGAACGATTGAGCAAAGGAGAGGGAGAGAGGGAAAGGGAGAACAGTTGAGTAAAGGAGAGGGGGAGAGGGAGAACGATTGAGTAAAGGATAGGGAGAGAGGGAAAGGGAGAACGATTGAATAAAGGAGAGAGAGAGAGGGAAAGGGAGAACGATTGAATAAAGGAGAGAGAGAGGGAAAGGGAGAACGATTGAATAAAGGAGAGGGAGAGAGAAAGGGAGAACATTTGAGTAAAGGAGAGGGAGAGAGGGAAAGGGAGAACGATTGAATAAAGGAGAGAGAGAGAGGGAAAGGGAGAATGATTGAATAAAGGAGAGAGGGAGAGAGGGAAAGGGAGAACGGTTGAGTAAAGGATAGGGAGAGAGGGAAATGGAGAACGATTGAATAAAGGAGAGAGGGAGAGAGGGAAAGGGAGAACGATTGAATAAAGGATAGGGAGAGAGGGAAAGGGAGAACGATTGAATAAAGGAGAGAGAGAGAGGGAAAGGGAGAACGATTGAGTAAAGGATAGGGAGAGATGGAAAGGGAGAACAATTGAATAAAGGATAGGGAGAGAGGGAGAGGGAGAACGATTGAATAAAGGATAGGGAGAGAGGGAGAGGGAGAACGATTGAGTAAAGGATAGGGGGAGAGGGAGAGGGAGAACGATTGAATAAAGGATAGGGGGAGAGGGAGAGGGAGAACGATTGAGTAAAGGAGAGGGAGAGAGGGAGAGGGAGAACGATTGAATAAAGGATAGGGAGAGAGGGAGAGGGAGAACGATTGAGTAAAGGATAGGGGGAGAGGGAGAGGGAGAACGATTGAATAAAGGATAGGGAGAGGGAGAGGGAGAACGATTGAATAAAGGATAGGGGGAGAGGGAGAGGGAGAACGATTGAATAAAGGATAGGGAGAGAGGGAGAGGGAGAACGATTGAATAAAGGAGAGAGAGAGAGGGAAAGGGAGAACGATTGAATAAAGGATAGGGAGAGAGGGAGAGGGAGAACGATTGAATAAAAGATAGGGAGAGAGGGAGAGGGAGAACGATTGAATAAAGGAGAGGGAGAGAGGGAGAACGATTGAGTAAAGGATAGGGAGAGAGGGAAAGGGAGAACGATTGAATAAAGGAGAGAGAGAGAGGGAAAGGGAGAACGATTGAATAAAGGATAGGGAGAGAGGGAGAACGATTGAGTAAAGGATAGGGAGAGAGGGAGAACGATTGAATAAAGGAGAGGGAGAGGGTAGGGGGAACAATTGAATAAAGGAGAGAGAGAAGGAGAACAGTTGAATAAAGGAGAGAGAGAGGGAAAGAGAGAATGATTGAGTAAAGGAGAGGGAGAGAGGGAAAGGGAGAACGATTGAGTAAAGGAGAGAGAGAGGGAAAGGGAGAACGATTGAGTAAAGGAGAGAGAGAGAGGGAAAGGGAGAACGTTTGAGTAAAGGAGAGGGAGAGAGGGAAAGGGAGAACGATTGAGTAAAGGAGAGAGAGAGGGAAAGGGAGAACGATTGAGTAAAGGAGAGGGAGAGAGGGAAAGGGAGAACGATTGAGTAAAGGAGAGAGAGGGAAAGGGAGAACGATTGAGTAAAGGAGAGAGAGAGAGGGAAAGGGAGAACGATTGAGTTAAGGAGAGGGAGAGGGAGAACGATTGAGTAAAGGAGAGGGAGAGGGAAAGGGAGAACGATTGAATAAAGGAGAGGGAGAGAGGGAAAGGGAGAACGATTGAGTAAAGGAGAGGGAGAGAGGGAAAGGGAGAACGATTGAGTAAAGGAGAGGGAGAAAGGGAAAGGGAGAACGATTGAGTAAAGGAGAGGGAGAGGGAGAACGATTGAGTAAAGGAGAGGGAGAGTGAGAACGATTGAGTAAAGGAGAGGGAGAGGGAAAGGGAGAACGATTGAATAAAGAGGGAGAGAGAAAGGGAGAACATTTGAGTATAGAAGAGAGAAGAAAGAGAGAGAGGGGGAAAGGGAGAAAGAGAGAGAGAGGGGAAGGAGGGAAAGTGAGAGAGGAAGAGAGAAGGGGAGCGAGGAGAGACACAGAAAGGTTCAGAGAGAGCTGCGATGCAAGTACATGTATCTCCAGTTTTGTTTTATAATCCAGTATCGCACAACACAAACTGGGGCTGGCTGAAGGCTCCTAGAAAACAAACGAGCTTAACTGTTCAAACAACTCCTCGTGATCAGCAGCACGAGAGGCCAGCGAGAGAGGTTTCATTAAAAAGAATGTGTATTGGAGCACTGCGCACAGTTCTGGTCTCCATATACTGTACCTTGGTTAAACCACACTTGGGGCGCTGTGCACAGTTCTGGTCTCCATATACCTTGGTTAAACCACACTTGGAGCACTGTGCACAGTTCTGGTCTCCATGTACCTTGGTTAAACCACACTTGGGGTGCTGTGCACAGTTCTGGTCTCCATATACCCTGGTTAGGCCACACTTGGAGCATTGTGCACAGTTCTGGTCTCCATATACCTTGGTTAGACCACACTTGGAGCATTGTGCACCGTTCTTGTTAAGTATGTGTATTGTATTGAACAATTAACACAAAGACTTAAACGTATAACTCAAACAGGTCTTTACTGGTTGGAGGTAGGGACTATACATAGGTCTTTACTTCATGCCCACAGGCGGGAACTGAGGGGAGATCAGTACCCACAGTACTATTTATACCCCTATGGCCAGGAGTGGTACTGCGTATCACTACGCCCAACAAGTAGTGCAGTCCTGTCCATAGGTTCAAAGTAGCACACATATTACATACACAACAGTTCTGGTCGTCATATACCTTGGTTAGACCACACTTGGAGCACTGTGCACAGTTCTGGTCTCCATGTACCTTGGTTAGACCACACTTGGAGCACTGTGCACAGTTCTGGTCTCCATATAACTTGGTTAGACCACACTTGGAGCACTGTGCACAGTTCTGGTCTCCATATACCTTGGTTAGACCACACTTGGAGCACTGTGCTCAGTTCTAGTCTCCATGTACCTTGGTTAAACCACACTTGGAGCACTGTGCATAGTTCTGCTCTCCATATACCTTGGTTAGACCACACTTGGAGCACCGTGCAGAGTTCTGCTCTCAATATACCTTGGTTAGACCACACTTGGAGCATTGTGCACAGTTCTGGTCACCATATACCTTGGTTAAACCACACTTGGAGCACCGTGCACAGTTCTGGTCTCCATATACCTTGGTTAGACCACACTTGCAGCACTGTGCACAGTTCTGGTCTCCATATTATAAAAACGATATAGAGGCACTGGAGAAGGTGCAAAAAAGATTCACTGGAATGATACCAGAACTGAGAGGTTATAGCTATCGAGAAAGATTGAACAGGCTGGGGCTCTTCTCTAGAAAAGAGAACACTGAGGGGTGACCTGATAGAGGTCTTTAAGATTATGAAAGGGGTTTCGCTAGGGTAGACGTAGAGAAGATGTTTCCACTTGTGGGGGAGACCAGAACTAGATACAAAGATGGGAGGGTAAGCAGTGAGTGAGGAGTAACTAGTGGTGTTGCGCAGATGCCAGTTCTGGGACCCCAACTCTTTACAATCTATATTAACGATTTGGAGGAAGGGACCGAGTGCAACATATCCAAGTTTGCAGACGATACAAAGATGGGAGGGAAAGCAGTGAGTGAGGAGGACATAAAAAACCTGCAAAAGGACATAGACAGGCTAAGTGAGTGGGCAGAAATTTGGCAGATGGAATATAATGTTGGAAAGTGTGAGGTTATGCACTTTGGCAGAAAAAATCAAAGAGCAAGTTATTATCTAAATGGAGAGAAACTGCAAAGTGCTACAGTACAAAGGGATCTGGGGGTCCTGGTGCATGAAACACAGAAGGTTAGTATGCAGGTACAGCAGGTGATCAGGAAGGCCAATGGAATCTTGGCTTTTATTGCAAAGGGGATGGAGTATAAAAGCAGGGAAGTCTTGCTGCAGTTATACAGGGTACTGGTGAGGCCACACCTGGAATACTGCGTGCAGTTTTGGTTAGCATATTTAAGAAAAGATATACTTGCTCTCGAGACAGTTCAGAGAAGGTTCACTCGGTTGATTCCGGAGATGAGAGGGTCGACTTATGAGGAAAGGTTGAGTAGGTTGGGACTCTACTCATTGGAGTTCAGAAGAATGAGAGGCGATCTTATCGAAACATATAAGATTGTGAGGGGGCTTGATCGGGTGGATGCGGTGAGGATGTTTCCACTGATGGGTGAGACTAGAACTAGGGGGCATAATCTTAGAATAAGGGGCTGCCCTTTCAAAACTGAGATGAGGAGAAACTTCTTCACTCAGAGGGTAGTAAATCTATGGAATTTGCTACCTCAGAGAGCTGTGGAAGCTGCGACATTAAATAAATTTAAAACGGAGATAGACAGTTTCCTAGCTGATAAGGGAATTAGGGGTTATGGGGAGCGGGCAGGGATGTGGACATGAGTCTAGGTTCGGATCAGCCATGATCCTATTGAATGGCGGAGCAGGCCCGAGGGGCCGTATGGCCTACTCCTGCTCCTACTTCTTATGTTCTTATGTTCTTATGTGCCATCAATATACGATAATCACTGATAAATCCAATAGGGAAATTTCTTTACCCAGAGAGTGGTGAGAATGTGGAACTCGCTACCACAGGGAGTGGTTGAGAAGAATAGCATAGATGCATTAATGGGGAAGCTAAATAAACACACGAGGGAGAAAGGAATAGAAGGATATGCGGATAGGGGTTGGGAGGAGGCTAAACACCGGCACAGACCACTTGGGCCGAATGGCCTGTTTTCGTGCGTGTTGCTATTCTTGGTATCGCTGCCAAGTTGGTGTGACCTATTCTGCCCAACTGTGAATTACTGCATGCCAATCATTCCACACTTGGTGTGTCATTCATGGAGATAGCGTTCCCGCTTTTGGTGGGGGGAGGGTTCACAGCCGAGAACAATGGACTGGCTTCCAGTGGGATGTACCTGCGTCGATACCAATGTTCCCTCTAAGATACACAGCCGCGCAGTGCCCTGGAGCTCCCGTGCATCCTGCTCGTCGGCTTTTAAATAGACAAAACCACACATGCGTGGAATTTTGAATGGGCCGGGCGGCCACCCCCCCAAAAAAATTTAAAGGGACCATTGGTTGCTTCCTTTAAACCCGGCATCGTGAAGGGGAGGTGGGGCTGTATAGCCCTGGTAGAAACCCATCAAGGTCAAGGTACACCATGCATAAAGAGACTAAGCGGACCTCCGCAAACATCTGAGACTTGGGTTAAGATCGCCCGAGGGCAGAACACCACAGTCAAACCGATATATAATAACACAGTGTGTTACCAGGTATAATGCTCCTGTATATATTATATAATAACACACCGTGTGTTACCGGGTATAACGCTCCTGTATATATTATATATAATAACACACCGTGTGTTACCAGGTATAACGCTCCTGTATATATTATATAATAACACACCGTGTGTTACCGGGTATAACGCTCCTGTATATATTATACAATAGCGTGCCGCGCGTTACCGGGTATAATGCTCCTGTATATATTATACAATAGCGCGCCACACGTTACCGGGTATAACGCTCCTGTATATATTATACAATAGCGCGCCACACGTTACCGGGTATAACGCTCCTGTATATATTATACAATAGCGTGCCGCGCGTTACCGGGTATAACGCTCCTGTATATATTATACAATAGCGCGCCGCGCGTTACCGGGTATAAAGCTCCCGTATACATTATACAATAGCGCGCCGCGTGTTACCGGGTATAACGCTCCCGTATACATTATACAGTAGCACGCCGCGCGTTACCGGGTATAACGCTCCTGTATACATTATTCAATAGCGCGCCGCGCGTTACCGGGTATAACGCTCCCGTATACATTATACAATAGCACGCCGCGCGTTACCGGGTATAACGCCCCCGTATACATTATACAATAACAGGCCGCACGTTACCGGGTATAATGCCCCTGTATATATTATCCAATAACACGCCACGTGTTACCGGGTATAACGTTCCTGTATATTATATAATAACACACTGTACATTGATAAACCTGTATTTGTCATCAATCTTGATCTGGGTTTTGTGTTTGTTGGGCTAACTGTTTTCTCCATTGCAGGTTTCCAGTGGTGTCAAGGTGAACTGAGTAAGTAAAAAACTTTTATAATTGACAGCACCAGAGCTCCTATGTTGGCAGAAATGATCCTCAGTATTTTGTTTGCAGTCATTCTGGCCTCATCAACTTGTGTTGGTGCTTTTAACAATTCCTGTATCTCTATTCTCACCAACTGAAGTGGATAAGAACATAAAGGGCTAGATTTTCAGTTGCTTGCGCCAGCAGTTAGCGCCTTAAGAGAAGTGATTTTCGGGCGCTATGCGTGTAGCGCCCGGGCGCAGCGCAGTTTGCGCCCCGCCCCAAATTAAGTTGCCCGTTAGCGCCGGCGCAAAGTTTAGCGGCCGCCCGGATGCGCACGCAGAAAATGACGTCACATCCTCGTGCAACGCCCTTTGGCCGCCCCGAATCCAAACTTCAGTCGGACCGCCCCATTGTGCAGCTGGCGTCCGGAGCGTTTGTAAAATGGAACGCAACACACCCTGGGGAGCGCAAATTAAAGGTCACTCCTCCTGCACTATAAAAGGCAGTCTGCATGTGTTGTGTGGAAGGATCCAGTGTGTTGTTGTGAACGGTGTATTTATGTTTCCGTCCTCCTCCTCCTCCCCCTCCCCCTCCTCCTCCTCCTCCTCTCATCATCATCATCATCATCTTTTCCCCCCCAGACTCTGCCTTTGAAAAAAACACATGCACCCTTCCCCTTTAAGAGCTCACTGGCACCAGAGTGTCTGCCGTGCGCTGCGCCCGAGCTCGGGTGTTGCGCTCTGCACCGCCGGCTTAGCGCCTAAAGATAGTAGTGGAACGCCTCTTTTAGCGCTCCACCAACCTCTTAGGGCGAAGCCACTGAATTTCCGGCAACGGGGCGCTACTTTGGGGCGGGCGCTAACTTCGGGCGGGCGCTAAGGTTAGCGCCCCAAAACTGTCTATACTGAAAATCTAGCCCATCGAGTGCAGTCAAAATATTGAGGGAGCGCTCCACTGTTGGAGGGTCAGTACTGAGTGAGTGCCGCACTGTCGGTGGGGCAGTACTGAGGGAGCGCTGCACTGTCGGTGGGGCAGTACTGAGGGAGCGCTGCACTGTCGGAGGGGCAGTACTGAGGGAGCGCCGCATTGTCGGAGGGGCAGTACTGAGGGAGCGCCGCATTGTCGGAGGGGCAGTACTGAGGGAGTGTCGCACTGTCGGTGGGGCAGTACTGAGGGAGCTCCGCACTGTTGGAGGGGCAGTACTGAGGCAGTGCCGCACTGTCGGAGGGTCAGTACTGAGGCAGTGCCGCACTGTCGGAGGGTCAGTACTGAGGCAGTGCCGCACTGTCGGAGGGGCAGTACTGAGGCAGTGCCGCACTGTCGGAGGGGCAGTACTGAGGCAGTGCCGCACTGTCGGAGGGGCAGAGGGGCAGTACTGAGGGAGTGCCGCACTGTCGGAGGGGCAGTACTGAGGCAGTGCCGCACTGTCAGAGGGGCAGTACTGAGGGAGTGCCGCACTGTCGGAGAGGCAGTACTGAGGCAGTGCCACACTGTCGGAGGGGCAGTACTGAGGCAGTGCTGCACTGTCAGAGGGTCAGTACTGAGGGAGTGCTGCACTGTCGGAGGGGCAGTACTGAGGGAGCGTGCATTGTTGGAGGGGCAGTACTGAGGGAGCGCCGCACTGTCAGAGGGTCAGTACTGAGGGAGTGCCGCAGTGTCGGAGGGGCAGTACTGAGGCAGTGCCACACTGTTGGAGGGGCAGTACTGAGGGAGCGCTGCACTGTCGGAGGGGCAGTACTGAGGCAGCGCCGCACTGTCGGAGGGGCAGTACTGAGGCAGTGCCGCACTGTCGGAGGGGCAGTATCGAGGCAGTGCCGCACTGTCAGAGGGGCAGTACTGAGGGAGTGCCGCACTGTCGGAGAGGCAGTACTGAGGCAGTGCCACACTGTCGGAGGGGCAGTACTGAGGCAGTGCTGCACTGTCAGAGGGTCAGTACTGAGGGAGTGCTGCACTGTCGGAGGGGCAGTACTGAGGGAGCGTGCATTGTTGGAGGGGCAGTACTGAGGGAGCGCCGCACTGTCAGAGGGTCAGTACTGAGGGAGTGCCGCAGTGTCGGAGGGGCAGTACTGAGGGAGTGCTGCACTGTCGGAGGGGCAGTACTGAGGGAGCGCTGCACTGTCGGAGGGGCAGTACTGAGGGAGCGCTGCACTGTCGGAGGGGCAGTACTGAGGGAGTGCTGCACTGTCGGAGGGGCAGTACTGAGGCAGTGCCGCACTGTCGGAGGGTCAGTACCGAGGGAGTGCTGCACTGTCGGAGGGGCAGTACTGAGGGAGCGCTGCACTGTCGGAGGGGCAGTACTGAGGGAGCGTTGCACTGTCGGGAGGGCAGTACTGAGGGAGCGCTGAACTGTTGCAGGGGCAGTACTGAGGGAGCGCCGAATTGTCGGAGGCGCAGTACTGAGAGAGCGCTGCACTGTTGGAGGGGCAGTACTGAGGGAGCGCTGCACTGTCAGAGGGTCAGTACTGAGGGAGCGCTGCACTGTCGGGGAGGGCAGTACTGAGGGAGCGCTGCACTGTCGGAAGGGCAGTACTGAGGGAACGCTGAACTGTTGCAGGGGCAGTACTGAGGGAGCGCCGAATTGTCGGAGGCGCAGTACTGAGGGAGCGCTGCACTGTTGGAGGGGCAGTAATGAGGGAGCGCTGCACTGTCAGAGGGTCAGTACTGAGGGAGCGCTGCACTGTCGGGGGGGGGCAGTACTGAGGGAGCGCTGCACTGTCGGAAGGGCAGTACTGAGGGAGCGCTGCACTGTCGGAAGGTCACTACTGAGGGAGCGCTGCACTGTCAGAGGGTCAGTACTGAGAGGGCGCCGCACTGTCGGAAGGTCAGTACTGAGGGAGCGCTGCACTGTCTGAGGGGCAATACTGAGGGAGCGCTGCACTGTCGGAGGGGCAGTACTGAGTGAGTGCCGCACTGTCGGTGGGGCAGTACTGAGGGAGCGCTGCACTGTCGGTGGGGCAGTACTGAGGGAGCGCTGCACTGTCGGAGGGGCAGTACTGAGGGAGCGCCGCATTGTCGGTGGGGCAGTACTGAGGGAGCTCCGCACTGTTGGAGGGGCAGTACTGAGGGAGCGCCGAATTGTCGGAGGGGCAGTACTGAGGGAGCACTGCCCTGTCGGAGGGGCAGTACTGAGGTAGTGCTGCACTGTCGGAAGGTCAGTACCAATGCAGCGCCGCATGTTCGGAGGGACAGTACTGAGGGAGCGCCGCACTGTCAGAGGGGCAGTACTGAGGTAGCGCTGCACTGTCGGAAGGTCAGTACTGATGGAGCGCCGCACTGTCGGAGGGGCAGTACTGAGGGAGCGCCGCACGTTCGGAGGGGCAGTACTGAGGGTGCGCCGCACGTTCGGAGGAGCGGTACTGAGGGAGTGCCGCAATGTCGGAGGGGCAGTACCGAGGCAGTCCTCCGACAGTGCAGCACTCCCTCAGACGTCGACTTTCAGATGAGACGTTAAGCCGAGTGCCCTGTCTGCCCTCTAACGTGAATGTAAACTCCCACATGACTATAATCAGTCAGGACTGTAAAAATCCTGGTTATCAACAGGCTCGTAATACCTGCTATCTAAAGCTCTGCCCAGTTTCACCATCCTATTTAATTAGCCTTGGTTGACGCCAAGTGTATTATTTACATTTTATTACTTCCTTATAGCTCTGGAGTTAGCTTTCTGCCTTTATCGCTTAGTTATTCATTTCTCTTTCCGTTTTAAGTTTGGCAGATTGTTAATCTACCACATAGGTCCATTCCCAGCTCAGTCCATTCCCAGCTCAGTCCATTCCCAGCTCAGTCCATTCCCAGCTCACGCCGATCCCAGCACACTCCGATCCCAGCTCATTCCGATCCCAGCTCAACCCATTCCCAGCTCACTGCGATTCCAGCTCACGCCATGTCCAGCTCACTCCATTCCCAGCCCACTCCATTCCCAGTTCAGTGCGATCCCAGCTCACTCCATTCCCTGCTCACTCTATTCCCAGCTCACTCCAAGCCCAGCTCACTGCGATCCCAGCTCACTCCATTCCCAGCTCACTCCATTCCCAGCACACTCCATTCCCAGCACACTGCGATCCAAGCTCACTCCATTCCCAGCTCACTCCATTCCCAGCTCACTCCATTCCCAGCACACTGCGATCCAAGCTCACTCCATTCCCAGCTCACTCCATTCCCAGCTCACTCCATTCCCAGCACACTGTGATCCTAGCCCACTCCATTCCCAGCACACTGTGATCCTAGCCCACTCCATTCCCAGCACACTGTGATCCCAGCCCATTCCATTCCCAGCACACTGTGATCCCAGCCCAATCCATTCACAGCTCACTGCGATCCCAGCTCACTCCATTCCCTGCTCACTCCGACTGACTGAGGGGCACTACAGCGGGAACGGCACATTGTTTGAGGGTCAGTACTGAGGGGGCACCGCACTGTCGGAGGGGCAGTGCTGAGGGCGCGCCGCACGTTTGGAGGGGCAGTACCGAGGGAGCGCCGCACTGTCGGAGGGGCAGTACCGAGGGAGCGCCGCACTGTCGGAGGGGCAGTACCGAGGGAGCGCCGCACTGTCGGAGGGGCAGTACTGAGGGGGCACCGCACTGTCGGAGGGGCAGTGCTGAGGGCGCGCCGCACGTTTGGAGGGGCAGTACCGAGGGAGCGCCGCACTGTCGGAGGGGCAGTACTGAGGGTGCGCCGCACGTTCGGAGGGGCGGTACTGAGGGAGCGCCGCACTGTCGGAGGGGCAGTACCGAGGGAGTCCTCCGACAGTGCAGCACTCCCTCAGGTGTCGTCTTTCAGATGAGACGTTAAGCCGAGTGTCCTGTCTGCCCCCTAACGTGAATGTAAACTCCCACATGACTATAGTCAGTCAGGGCTGTAAAAATCCTGGTTATCCGCAGACTCGCATTACCTGCTATCTAAAGTTCGGCCCAGTTTCACCATCCTATTTAATAAGCTTTGGTTGACGCCAAGTGTATTATTTACATTTTATTACTTCCTTATAGCTCTGGAGTTAGCTTTCTGTCCTTATCGCTTAGTTATTCATTTCTCTTTCCGTTTTAGGTTTGGCAGATTGTTAATCTACCACATAGGTCCATTCCCAGCTCAGTCCATTCCCAGCTCAGTCCATTCCCAGCTCAGTCCATTCCTAGCCCACTCCATTCCCAGCTCAGTCCATTCCCAGCTCAGTCCATTCCCAGCTCAGGCCGATCCCAGCACACTTCGATCCCAGCTCATTCCGATCCCAGCTCAACCCATTCCCAGCTCACTGCGATTCCAGCTCACGCCATGTCCAGCTCACTCCATTCCTAGCTCACTCCATTCCCAGTTCAGTATGATCCCAGCTCACTGCGATCCCAGCTCACTCCATTCCCTGCTCACTCTATTCCCAGGTCACTCCAAACCCAGCTCACTGCGATTCCAGCTCAATCCATTCCCAGCACACTACGATCCCAGCTCACTGCGATCCCAGCTCACTCCATTCCCAGCTCATTCCATTCCCAGCACACTGCGATCCAAGCTCACTCCATTCCCAGCTCACCCCATTCCCAGCTCACTCCATTCGCAGCTCACTACATTCCCGGGTCACTCCAAACCCAGCTCACTGCGATTCCAGCTCAATCCATTCCCGGCTCACTCCATTCCCAGTACACTGTGATCCTAGCCCACTCCATTCACAGCACACTGTGATCCCAGCACACTGTGATGCCAGCCCACTCCATTCCCAGCTCACTCCATTCCCTGCTCACTCCGACTGACTGAGGGGCACTACAGATGGAACGGCACATTGTTTGAGGGTCAGTACTGAGGGAGCACCACACTGCTGGAGGGCAGTACTGAGGGAGCGCTGCACTGTCGGAGGGGCAGTATTGAGGGAGCGCTGCACTGTCGGAGGGGCAGTATTGAGGGAGGGCTGCACTGTCGGAGGGGCAGTATTGAGGGAACACTGCACTGTCGGAGGGGCAGTACTGAGGGAGCACCGCACTGTCGGAGGGGCAGTACTGAGGGAGCGCTGCACTGTCGGAGGGGCAGTATTGAGGGAACACTGCACTGTCGGAGGGGCAGTATTGAGGGAGGGCTGCACTGTCGGAGGGGCAGTATTGAGGGAACACTGCACTGTCGGAGGGGCAGTACTGAGGGAGCACCGCACTGTCGGAGGGGCAGTACTGAGGGAGCGCTGCACTGTCGGAGGGGCAGTATTGAGGGAGCGCTGCACTGTCGGAGGGGCAGTATTGAGGGAACACTGCACTGTCGGAGGGGCAGTACTGAGGGAGCACCGCACTGTCGGAGGGGCAGTACTGAGGGAGCGCTGCACTGTCGGAGGGGCAGTATTGAGGGAACACTGCACTGTCGGAGGGGCAGTACTGAGGGAGCGCTGCACTGTCGGAGGGGCAGTATTGAGGGAACACTGCACTGTCGGAGGGGCAGTACTGAGGGAGCACCGCACTGTCGGAGGGGCAGTACTGAGGGAGCGCTGCACTGTCGGAGGGGCAGTATTGAGGGAACACTGCACTGTCGGAGGGGCAGTACTGAGGGAGCACCGCACTGTCGGAGGGGCAGTACTGAGGGAGCGCTGCACTGTCGGAGGGGCAGTTTTGAGGGAGCGCTGCACTGTCGGAGGGGCAGTATTGAGGGAACACTGCACTGTCGGAGGGGCAGTACTGAGGGAGCACCGCACTGTCGGAGGGGCAGTACTGAGGGAGCGCTGCACTGTCGGAGGGGCAGTATTGAGGGAACACTGCACTGTCGGAGTTGCAGTACTGAGGGAGCACTGCACTGTCGGAGGGGCAGTACTGAGGGAGCGTTGCACTGTCGGAGGGGCAGTACTTAAGGAGTGCTGCACTGTCGGAGGTGCAGTACTGAGGGAGCGCTGCACTGTCGGAGGTTCAGTACTGAGGGAGCGCTGCACTGTGGGAGGCGCAGTACTGAGGGAGCGCCACACTGTCGCAGGGGCAGTACTGAGGGAGCACTGCACTGTCGGAGGGGCAGTACTGAGGGAGCGCTGCACTGTCAGAGGGGCAGTACTGAGGGAGTGACGTACTGTCGGAGGGGCAGTATTGAGGGAGCGCCGCACTGTCGGAGGGGCAGTACTGAGGGAGCGCTGCACTGTCGGAGGGGCAGTACTGAGGGAGCGCTGCACTGTCGGAGGGGCAGTACTGAGGGAGTCCTCCAACAGTGCAGCACTCCCTAAGGTGCCATCTTTCAGATGAGACGTTTAACCGATGGCCCTGCCTGCCCTCTAACGTGAATGTAAACTCCCACAAGTATATTGGAAGAAAATCAGTGAGTCTTTAATGGAGTGAGTCAGGGCTGAGATATTTCTGATTTATGTTATCATCAGGCTCGCATTACCTGCTATCTAAAGCTCGGCCCAGTTTCACCATCCTATTTAATTAGCCTTCGTTGACGCCAAGTGTATTATTTACATTTTATTACTTCCTTATAGCTCTGGAGTTAGCTCTCTGCCCTTACCGCTTATTTATTCATTTCTCTTTCCGTTTTAAGTTTGGCAGATTGTTAATCTACCACATAGGTTCATTCCCAGCTCAGCCCATTCCCAGCCCACGCCATTCCCAGCTCAGTCCATTCCCAGCTCAGTCCATTCCCAGCTCAGGCCATTCCCAGCTCAGGCCATTCCCAGCTCAGGCCATTCCCAGCTCAGGCCATTCCCAGCTCAGGCCATTCCCAGCTCAGCCCATTCCCAGCTCAGCCCATTCCCAGCTCAGCCCATTCCCAGCTCAGCCCATTCCCAGCTCAGCCCATTCCCAGCTCAGCCCATTCCCAGCTCAGCCCATTCCCAGCTCACTGTGAACACAGCTCACTCCATTCCCAGTTCAGTACGATCCCAGCTTACTGCGATCCCAGCTCACTGCGATCCCAGCTCACTCCATTCCCAGCTCACTCCATTCCCAGCTCACTGCGATTCCAGCTCAATCCATTCCCAGCTCATTCCATTCCCAGCACACTGCGATCCCAGCTCACTCCATTCCCAGCTCACTGCGATCGCAGCTGACTCCATTCCCAGCACATTGCGATCCAAGCTCACTCTATTCCCAGCTCACTGCGATTCCAGCTCACTCCATTCCCAGCTCACTCCATTCCCTGCTCACTCCGACTGTCTGAGGGGCAGTACAGCGGAAACGGCACACTGTTTGAGGGGCAGTACTGAGGGAGCACCGCACTGTCAAAGGGGCAGTACTGAGGGAGCGCTGCACGGTTGGAGGGGATGTACTGAGGGAGCGCTGCACTGTGGGAGGGTCAGTACTGAGGGAGCGCCGTACTGTCGGAGGGGCAGTACTGAGGGAGCGCCGCACTGTCGGAGGGGCAGTACTGAGGGAGTGCTGCACTGTCGGAGGAGCAGTACTGAGGGAGCGCTGCACTGTGGGAGGGTCAGTACTGAGGGAGCGCCGCACTGTCGGAGGGGCAGTACTGAGGGAGCGCTGCACTTTCAGAGGGGGCTGTACTGAGGGAGCGCCGCACTGTTGGAGGGGCAGTACTGAGGGAGTGCTGCACTGTCGGAGGGACAGTACTGAGGGAGCGCTGCACTGTCAGAGGGGCAGTACTGATGGAGTGCTGCACTGTTGGAGGGGCAGTACTGAGGGAGCGCTGCACTGTCGGAGGGACAGTACTGAGGGAGCACTGCACTGTCGGAGGCTCAGTACTGAGGGAGCGCTGCACTGTCGGAGGGGCAGTACTGATGGAGCGCTGCACTGTCGGAGGGGCAGTACTGAGGGAGCGCTGCACTGTCGGAGGGGCAGTACTGATGGAGTGCTGCACTGTCGGAGGGGCAGTACTGAGGGAGCGTTGCACTGTCGGAGGGACAGTACTGAGGGAGCGCTGCACTGTCAGAGGGGCAGTACTGATGGAGTGCTGCACTGTCGGAGGGGCAGTACTGAGGGAGCGTTGCACTGTCGGAGGGACAGTACTGAGGGAGCGCTGCACTGTCAGAGGGGCAGTACTGATGGAGTGCTGCACTGTCGGAGGGGCAGTACTGAGGGAGCGTTGCACTGTCGGAGGGACAGTACTGAGGGAGCGCTGCACTGTCGGAGGGACAGTACTGAGGGAGCACTGCACTGTCGGAGGCTCAGTACTGAGGGAGCGCTGCACTGTTGGAGGGGCAGTACTGATGGAGCGCTGCACTGTCGGAGGGGCAGTACTGAGGGAGCGCTGCACTGTCGGAGGGGCAGTACTGAGGGAGCGCTGCACTGTCGGAGGGGCAGTACTGAGGGAGCGCTGTACTGTCGGAGGGGCAGTACTGAGGGAGCGCTGCACTGTCGGAGGCTCAGTACTGAGGGAGCGCTGCACTGTCGGAGGCTCAGTACTGAGGCAGCGCCGCACTGTCGGAGGGGCAGTACTGAGGGAGCGCTGCACTGTCGGAGGTGCTGTGAGACTGAGGCCACGTCTGCCCTTTCAATTGGTGAGGTTCCAGTGGGTTGGAAAACCGCAAATGTAACGCCCCTATTTAAGAAAGGAGGGAGACAGAAAGCAGGAAACTATAGACCAGTTAGCATAACATCTGTCATTGGGAAAATGCTGGAGTCCATCATTAAGGAAGTGGTAGCAGGACATTTAGAAAATCATAATATTGTCAAGTAGAGTCAGCATGGTTTTATGAAAGGGAAATCATTTTGACAAATTTGCTGGAGTTCTTTGAGGATGTAACGAGCAGGGTGGATAAAGGTGAACCAGTGGATGTGGTGTATTTGGATTTCCAGAAGGCATTCGATAAGGTGCCACATAAAAGGTTACTACACAAGATAAGAGCTCATGGGGTTGGGGGTAATATACTAGCATGGATAGAGGATTGGCTAACGAACAGAAAACAGAGAGTCGGGATAAATGGGTCATTTTCAGGTTGGCAAACTGTAACTAGTGGGGTGCCACAGGGATCGGTGCTGGGGCCCCAACTATTTACAATCTATATTAGTGACTTGGATGAAGGGACTGAGTGTACTGTGGGCAAATTTGCTGATGATACAAAGATAGGTGGGAAAGCAAATTGTGTGGAGGATGCAAAGAACCTCCAAAGGGATAGAGATAGGCTAAGTGAATAGATAGGGCAAAAACCTGGCAGATGGAGTTTAATGTGGGAAAATGCGAGGTTATCCACTTTGGTAGGAAAAATAAAAAAGCAAATGATTATTTAAATGGGGCGAGATTACAAAATGCTGAGGTACAGAGGGATCTGGGGGTCCTCGAACATGAATCACAAAAAGTTAGCACTGCAGATACAGCAAGTAATTAGGAAGGCAAATGGAGTGTTGGCCTTTATTGCAAAGGGAATGGAGTATAAAAGTAGGGAAGTCCTGTTACAACTGTACAGGGCGTTGGTGAGACCACACCTGGAGTACTGCGGACAGTTTTGGTCTCCTTATTTAAGGAGGGATATACTTGCATTGGAGGCAGTTCAGAGAAAGTTCACGAGGTTGATTCCGGAGCTGAAGGGGTTGTCTTATGAGGAAAGGTTGAGCCTATAATCATTGGAGTTTAGAAGAATGAGAGGGGATCTTATTGAAACATATAAGATTCTGAAGGGGCTTGACAGGGTAGATGCAGAGAGGATGTTTCCCCTCGTGGGGGAATCTAGAACTAGGGGGCATAATTTCAGAATAAGGGGGCATCCATTTAAATGGGAAATGAGGAGGAATTTCTTCTCTCAGAGGGTCGTGAATCTTTGGAATTCTCTTCCCCAGAGAGCTGTGGAGGCGGAGTCATTGAATATATTTAAGGCGGAGACAGACAGATTTTTGAAAGGTCAGGGAGTCCAGGGTTATGGGGAGCAGACAGGGAAGTGGAGTTGAGGCCAAGATCAGATCAGCCATGACCTTATTGAATGGCGGAGCAGGCTCGAGGGGCCGAATGGCCTACACCTGCTCCTATGTCTTATGTTCTTATGTAAAATCGAACAACACTATTGGAAAAGTCAAATGATCTGGACATTGCTGTGTGTGGGAGCTTGCTGTGCGCAAATTGTCTGCCGCGGTTCCTATGTTACAACAGTGATCAACCTTCAAAAAGTACTTCATTTGTTGTGAAGCGCTTTGGGATGTCCTAAGGGTGAGAGAGGCACGATAAAAATGCAACTATTCCTTTTTCCATTTCTCACCCGGACCCAGAGGGGGAAAGGACCTGTGTCTAATGCACTGTGACACCCGGTCCCAGAGGGGGAAAGGACAGTGTATCTAACGCACTGTGACACCTGTCCCCAGAGATGTAATAGATTCAAAATTTGTTCTGCTGTTTATTAAGCGGTTCTGATTTCTCCCATTGATCTTGTAGCTTGCGGTCGTCCTGTGATAGCGAACCGGATAGTGGGTGGCAAGGACTCCAAAGAGGGGGCGTGGCCCTGGCAGGTCAGCATCCACGATGTCGCAACTCACATTTGTGGAGGTTCGCTCATCGCATCCAAATGGGTCTTAACCGCTGCGCACTGCGTCATCAAGTAAGTCTATCCTAGGATCGTAGAAATTTACGGCCCACAGTGAGGAGCTCTATCATACAGCGTTTAATCAACGGCTTAGGATGTTACTGCGGTGACAGAGTCTGCGAATGTACTGCTGATCGAATGGTTTAATTCCTCCCGTTGGCCCTTTCGCCGCATATTTATCCTCCCACACACAGGGCAGGAAAGGCCCAGGCTCCATCCCCGGCCTGTGCTGAGTAAGGCTGATCTCACACCCAGTGTGGGACTGAGCCCCACACACACACATGGAGCAGGAAAGGCCCAGGCTCCACCCCCGGCCTAGTGCTGAGTAAGTCTGATCTCACACCCAGTGTGGGACTGAGCCCCACACACACACATGGAGCAGGAAAGGCCCAGGCTCCATCCGCGGCCTAGTGCTGAGTAAGTCTGATCTCACACCCAGTGTGGGACTGAGCCCCACACACACACATGGAGCAGGAAAGGCCCAGGCTCCATCCCCGGCCTAGTGCTGAGTAAGTCTGATCACACACCCGGCGTGAGACCGAGCCCCGACACACACACACAGAGCAGGAAAGGCCCAGGCTCCATCCGCGGCCTAGGGCTGAGTAAGTCTGATCTCACACCCGGTGTGGGACTGAGCCCCACACACACACACACAGACCAGGAAAGGCCCAGGCTCCATCCCCGGCCTGGTGCTGAGTAAGTCTGATCTCACACCCGGTGTGGGACTGAGCCCCACACACACACACACAGACCAGGAAAGGCCCAGGCTCCATCCCCGGCCTGGTGCTGAGTAAGTCTGATCTCACACCCGGTGTGGGACTGAGCCCCGACACACACACACAGAGCAGCCATCCCTTGCCTAGTGCTGAGTAAGTCTGATCTCACACCCAGTGTGGGACTGAGCCCCACACACACACATGGAGCAGGAAAGGCCCAGGCTCCATCCCCGGCCTGGTGCTGAGTAAGTCTGATCTCACACCCAGTGTGGGACTGAGCCCCACACACACACACAGACCAGGAAAGGCCCAGGCTCCATCCCCGGCCTGGTGCTGAGTGAGTCTGATCTCACACCCGGTGTGGGACTGAGCCCCACACACACACACATGGAGCAGGAAAGGCCCAGGCTCCATCCCCGGCCTGGTGCTGAGTAAGTCTGATCTCACACCCGATGTGGGAACATAAGAACATAAGAAATAGGAGCAGGAGTCGGCCATACGGCCCCTCGAGCCTGCTCCGCCATTCAATAGGATCATGGCTGATCTTCGACCTCAACTCCACTTTCCCACCCGATCCCCATATCCCTCGATTCCCCTAGAGTCCAAAAATCTAATCGATCTCAGCCTTGAATATACTCAAAGACTCAGCATTCACAGCCCTCTGGGGTAGAGAATTCCAAAGATTCACAACCCTCTGAGTGAAGAAATTCCTTCTCATCTCAGTCCTAAATGACCTACCCCTTATCCTGAGACTATGCCCCCTAGTTCTAGACACTCCAGCCAGGGGAAACAACCTCTCAGCATCTACCCTGTCAATGCCCCTCAGAATCTTGTATGTTTCACTGAGCTCACCTCTCATTCTTCTAAACTCCAGAGAGTATCGGCCCCTTCTACACAATCTCACATCATAGGACAGCCCTCTCATCCCAGGAATCAATCTAGTGAACCTTTGCTGCACCGCCTCCAAGGCGAGTATATCCTTCCTTAGATAAGGAGATCAAAACTGTGCACAGTACTCCAGGTGTGGTCTCACCAAGGCCCTGTACAATTGTAGCAAGACTTCCTTACTCTTATACTCCAACCCCCTTGCAATAAAGGCCAACATGCCATTTGCCTTCCTTATTGCTTGCTGTACCTGCATGCTAGCTTTCTGTGTTTCTTACATGAGGACACCCACATCTCTCTGAACACCAACATTTGAAAGTTTCTCACCATTGAAAAAATATTCTGTTTCTCTATTCTTCCTACCAAAGTGAATAACCTCACATTATACTCCATCTGCCACCTTACTGCCCACTCAGTCTATCTATATCTATGTGCAGACTCTGTGTTCTCCTCACAGCTTACTGTCCCATCTAGCTCTGTATCATCAGCAAACTTGGATACATTACACCCGGTCCCTTCATCTAGGTCATTAATATAGATTGTAAATAGCTGAGGCCCCAACACTGATCCTTGTGGCACCCCACTAGTTACAGCCTGCCAACCTGAAAAAGATCCGTTTATCCCTACTCTGTTTTCTGTCTGTTAACCAATCCTCTATCCATGCTACTATATTATCCCCAACCCCATGAGTCCTAATCTTGAGTAACAATAATTTATGTGGCACCTTATCGATTGCCTTTTGGAAATCCAAATATACTAGATCCACTGGTTCCCCTTTATCTACCCTGCTAGTTACATCCTCAAAAAACTCTAATAAATTTGTCAAACCCGATTTCCCTTCCATAAAACCATGTTGACTCTGCCTAACCATGTTATGATTTTCTAAGTGACTTGCTACCACTTCCTTAACAATGGATTCCAGCATTTTTCCGACGACTGATGTCAGGCTAACTGACCTGTAGTTCCCTGTTTTTTCTCTCCCTCCTTTCTTGAGTAGCGGTGTTACATTCGCGACCTTCCAATCTGCTGGGACCTCTCCAGAATCTACGGAATTTTGGAAGATCAAAACCAATGCATCCACTATCTCTTCAGCCACCTCTTTTAGAACCCTAGGATGCAGGTCATCAGGCCCAGGGGATTTGTCGGCTTTTAAGAACATAAGAACATAAGAAGTAGGAGCAGGAGTAGGCCATACGGCCCCTCGGGCCTGCTCCGCCATTCAATAGGATCATGGCTGATCCGAACCTAGACTCACGTCCACTTCCCTGCCCGCTCCCCGTAACCACTAATTCCCTTATCAGCTAGGAAACTATCTGTCTCCGTTTTAAATTTATTTAATGTCGCAGCTTCCACAGCTCTGAGGTAGCAAATTCCATAGATTTACTACCCTCTGAGTGAAGAAGTTTCTCCTCATCTCAGTTTTGAAATGGCAGCCCCTTATTCTAAGATTATGCCCCCTAGTTCTAGTCTCACCCATCAGTGGAAACATCCTCACCGCATCCACCCGATCAAGCCCCCTCACAATCTTATATGTTTCGATAAGATCGCCTCTCATTCTTCTGAATTCCAATGAGTAGAGGCCCAACCTACTCAACCTTTCCTCATACGTCAACCCTCTCATCTCTGGAATCAACCTAGTGAACCTTCTCTGAACCGCCTCAAGAGCAAGTATATCTTTTCTTAAATATGGAAACCAAAACTGTACGCAATATTCCAGGTGTGGCCTCACCAGTACCCTGTATAACTGAAGCAAGACTTCCCTGCTTTTATACTCCATCCCCTTTGCAATAAAAGCCAAGATTCCATTGGCCTTCCTGATCACCTGCTGTACCTGCATACTAACCTTCTGTGTTTCATGCACCAGGACCCCCAGATCCCTTTGTACTGTAGCACTTTGCAGTTTCTCTCCATTTAGATAATAACTTGCTCTTTGATTTTTTCTGCCAAAGTGCATAACCTCACACTTTCCAACATTATATTCCATCTGCCAAATCTGTGCCCACTCACTTAGCCTGTCTATGTCCTTTTGCAGGTTTTTTATGTCCTCCTCACTCACTGCTTTCCCTCCCATCTTTGTATCGTCGGCAAACTTGGATATGTTGCACTCGGTCACTTCCTCCAAATCGTTAATATAGATTGTAAAGAGTTGGGGTCATAGTACTGACCCCTGCGGAACACCACTAGTCACTGATTGCCAACCCGAGAATGAACCATTTATCCCAACTCTCTGTTTTCTGTTAGATAGCCAATCTTCCACCCATGCCAGTATATTACCACCAATCCCGTGATTTTTTATCTTGTGCAGTAATCTTTTGTGTGGCACCTTGTCAAATGCCTTTTGGAAGTCCAAATACACCACATCCACTGGTTCCCCTTTATCCACCCTGTTTGTTACATCCTCAAAGAATTCGAGCAAATTTGTCAAACATGACTTCCCCTTCATAAAACCATGCTGACTCTGTCCGATTAAATTATGCTTATCCAAATGTCCTGTTACTGCTTCCTTAATAATGGACTCTAACATTTTACCAACCACAGATGTTAGGCTAACTGGTCTATAGTTTCCAGCCTTTTGTCTACCTCCCTTTTCAAATAAGGGCGTTACATTAGCAGTTTTCCAATCTGCTGGGACCTTTCCTGAATCCAGGGAGTTTTGGAAAATTACCACCAATGCATCCGCAATCCCTACCGCTACTTCTCTCAAGACCCTAGGATGTAACCCATCAGGTCCAGGGGATTTATCCGCCTTAAGTCCCATTATCTTACCGAGTACCATCTCCTTAGTGATTTTAATCGTGTTTAGCTCCTCCCCCCCATAGCCCCCTGTTTGTCCAGTGTTGGGATATTTTTAGTGTCCTCTACTGTAACGACTGATACAAAATATTTGTTCAGCGTTTCTGCCAACTCCATGTTCCCCACCACTAATTTCCCGGTCTCGTCCTCTAAGGGACCAACATTCACTTTAGCCACCCTTTTTCTTTTTATGTAACTGTAGAAACTTTTGCTATCTGTTTTTATATTTTTTGCTAGTTTACTTTCATAATCTATCTTCCCTTTCTTAATTAATCTTTTAGTTATTCTTTGCTGGCTTTTAAATGCTTCCCAATCTTCTATCCTCCCACTAGATTTGGCTACTTTATATGTCCTTGTTTTCAGTCGGATACTATCCTTTATTACTTTACTTAGCCACGGATGGCTGTCTTTTCTTTTACGTCCCTTTTTCCTCAGTGGAATATATTTTTCTTGAAAGTTGTGAAATATCTCCTTGAATGTACACCACTGCTCATGTACTGTCTTACACCTTAATCTATTTTCCCAGTCCACTTTAGTCAACTCTGCTCTCATACCTTCATAGTCTCCTTTATTTAAGCTTAGTACGCTGGTTTGAGATCCAACTCTCTCACCCTCCAACTGAATTTGGAATTCAACCATGTTATGGTCACTCATTCCAAGGGGATCCTTTACTAGGACATTTTTTATTAATCCTGTCTCATTACACAGGACCAGATTGCCTGCCCCCTGGTTGGTTCAGTAACATATTGCTCAAGGAACACGTCCCTAATGCATTCTATGAACTCTTCCTCAAGGCTGCCCTGCCCAATTTGATTTGTCCAGTCAATATGAAAGTTAAAATCTCCCACGATTATAGCTGTTCCCTTATTACAAGCCCCAACTATTTCCTGATTTATACTCTGACCAATAGAGTTGCAACTGTTAGGAGGCCTATAGACTACACCCACTAGTGACTTTTTCCCCTTATTATTCCTTATCTCCACCCAAACCGTTTCACTATCCTGATCCTTTGACCCAATATCATTTCTCACTATTGCAGTGGTTCCATCCTTTATTAACACAGCCACCCCACCTCCCTTACCTCCCTGTCTGTCCTTCCTAATAGTCAAATACCTCTGGATGTTTAGTTCCCAGTCATGGTCACCCTGCAGCCATGTCTCCGTAATGGCCACCAGATCATACCCATGTGTAGTTATTTGTACCGTCAACTCGTCTATTTTGTTACGAATGCTGCGTGCATTCAGGTAAAGAACTGTTAAATATGTTTTGTGACAATTTATTCCTGCTTTTACCCCCTTTACTACTTTACCTTTATCTTTATATATTCTGTCCCTTCCTGACACGCTCTGGTTTTTAATTCCCCCACTGCTACCTTACTCTATTGCCTTCTCCGCTGACATTTTTATTTTTTGCTCTCTTGAAACCTCCCCCCCCACTAATTAGTTTAAAGCCCTCTCTACAGCCCTAGTTATTCGATTCGCCAGGATTCTAGTCCCAGCACTGGCCAAGTGAAGTCCGTCCCAACGGAACAGCTCCCTCCTGTCCCAGTACTGGTGCCAGTGTCCCAAGAAGCAAAACCCATTTCTCCCACACCAGTCTTTGAGCTATGCATTTAACACTATGATTTTATTTACCCTAGCCAAATTTGCTCGTAGCTCAGGTAGTAGTCCAGAGATTATTACCCTTGTGGTTCTGCTTTTTAATTTGGCCCCTAGCTGCTCATACTCCCTCAGCAGAACCTCTTTCCTTGTCCTATCTATGTCGTTGGTACCAACATGGACCATGACAACTGGATCCTCCCCCTCCCACTCCAAGTTTCTCTCCAGCCCAGAGGAGATGTCCTTAACCCTGGCACCGGGCAGGCAACACAACCTTCGGGACTCTCGCTCTCGGCTGCAAAGAACCCTATCTATCCCCCTAACGATACTATCCCCTACCGCTACAACATTTCTTTTTACTCCCCCCACTTGAATGGCCCCTCGTTCCACGGTGCTGTGGCCAGGTTGCTCATTCTCCCTGCAGTCCCCGTTCCCGTCCTCACAGGGAATAAGAGCCTCGAACCTGTTGGACAAGAGCAAGGGCTGCGGCTCCTCAAACACTACCTCCTGGATCCCCGTACCTGCCTCACTCATAGTCACACCATCCTGTCCCTGACCACGGACTATATCTGAATTAATTAATCTAATTGGTGTGACTACTTCCTGGAACACAGAGTCCAGGTAACTCTCCCCCTCCCTGATGTGTCTCAGTGTTTGAAGCTCGGACTCCAGCTCTTCAACACGGAGCCGGAGTTCCTCGAGCAGCCAGCACTTACTGCACATGTGATCACTGTGAACATCAATGGTGTCCACCAGCTCCCACATATTGCAGCAGTAACACATCACCTGCTCTCCCATTCTATGTCATTAATTAAATTTATTATTATTATTTTTAAATACCCTCTGCCCCGATTCTAGATGATGAATATCACACCTCTATTTAATTGAACTTACCAACTTATAAAGGCTTAAAAGGGAAGGAAAAGTACTCGCCAATCACCTACCAGCTTGGCTGTGATGTCACTTTTGAATTCTGACCTCCCCTTGGAATGTTGCCTGTGGAGCCTGTTTAGGCTGCCTCGCCTCGCTGCTGCGGCTCGACTCGAGACCCGCTGCTGCTCCTGGCTGCCTCGACTGGGCTTCGCCTCGCTGCTCCGCCTCCACGTTGTCTGCTAATCCTGAGGCTGGCAGGAAAAACAAGGCAGAAACAAAACAAAAACAGCACCTAACACCCCACTCACCCAAACTCTCAATGGCACTCTCTGCTGCTCGCACTGGCACCGGTCTTTTTATACTGCTGGTTTGAAGCCAAATGAGTCACCCCTGGTGATTGGTTAGAGAACTGGTTTGTAAACTGGTTTGTGATTGGTTAGAAAACTGGTTTTCACTGCCTACCAATTAACTCCTACTGCAGTGTTACCTTGTTTTACTCTTCTTAAACCAACAGAATCCCAAATATTTAACTTCTCCCCTTTACTTAAACTTACTTAAATATTTAACTTTTAGTCCCATTAGTTTCTCTACTACTTTTTCTCTACTTATATTAATTACGTTAAGTTCCTCACCCTCATTAGACCCTTGGTTCCCCACCATTTTTGGTATGATTTTTGTGTCTTCTCCTGTGAAGACAGATACAAAATATTTGTTTAACGTTTCTGCCATTTCCTTATTCCCCATAATAATTTCTCCTGTCTCAGCCTCGAAGGGACCAACGTTTACTTTTGCTACTCTTTTCCTTTTTACATACTTGTAGAAACTCTTACAATCTGCTTTTATATTTCTTGCTAGTTTTCTCTCATATTCTATTTTTTCCCTTTTTATCAATTTTTTGGTCAACCCTGAAACCTCCCCCAGCAGGAAAGGCCCAGACTCCATCCCCGGCCAGTGTGGGACTGCGTTTTTAATTCAACAGCATGGAGGAAATGTCAAAATACTGCAGTCCGAGAGTGAGAGGATCTTCTGGGCCTGAGGCACCTGTAAAAGGAGCTTTACTCTGTATCTAACCCATGCTGTACCTGCCCTGGGAGTGTTTGATGGGACAGTGTAGAGGGAGCTTTACTCTGTATCTAACCTATATCTCTGTATCTGCCTCCACAAGATCCTGCAAATCCATTGGCAGGATAGGCACACCAATGTCAGTTATCTTGCTCAGGCCAACATCCCCAGCATCGAAGCTCTGACCACGCTCAATCAGCTCCGATGGACGAGTCACATTGTCCGCATGCCCGATACGAGACTCCCAAAACAAGCGCTCTACTCGGAGCTCCGGCACGGCAAGAGAGCCGCAGGTGGGCAGAGGAAACGCTTCAAGGACACCCTCAAAGTCTCCTTGAAAAAGTGTAACATCCCCACCGACACCTGGGAATACCTGGCCCAAGACCGCTCATAGTGGAGGAGAAGCATCCGGGAAGGTGCCGAACACCTCGAGTCTCTTCGCCGGGAGCAAGCGGAAGCCAAGCGCAGGCAGCGCAAGGAGCGCACGTCAACCCAAGCACCCCACCCACCCGCCCCTTCAACCACCGTCTGCCCCACCTGTGACAGAGACTGTAGGTCCCGCATTGGACACATTAGTCAGCTGCGAACTCATTTTTAATGTGGAAGCAAGTCATCCTCGGTTCCGAGGGACTGCCTAAGAATAAGAAGATCTAACCCCATGCTGTACCTGCCCCGGGAGTGTTTGATGGGATAGTGTAAAGGAAGCTTTACTCTGTATCTAACCCGTGCTGTACCAGCCCTGGGAGTGTTTGATGGGACAGTGTAGAGGAAGCTTTACTCTGTATCTAACCCATGCTGTACCAGCCCTGGGAGTGTTTGATGGGACAGTGTAAAGGAAGCTTTACTCTGTATCTAACCCGTGCTGTACCAGCCCTGGGAGTGTTTGATGGGACAGTGCAGAGGAAGCTTTACTCTGTATCTAACCCATGCTGTACCTGCCCTGGGAGTGTTTGATGGGACAGTGTAGAGGAAGCTTTATTCTGTATCCAAACCGTGCTGTAGCAGTCCTGGGAGTGTTTGATGGGACAGTGTAGGGGGAGATTTTCTCTGTATCTAACCCGTGCTGTACCTGCCCTGGGAATGTTTGATGGGACAGTGTAGAGGGAGCTTTACTCTCCATCTACCCCTTGCTGTACCTGCCCTGGGAGTGTTTGATGGGACAGTGTAGAGGGAGCTTTACTCTGTATCTAACTCGAGCTGTACCTGCCCTGGGAGTGTTTGATGGGACAGTGTAGAGGGAGCTTTACTCTGTATCTAACCCGTGCTGTACCTGCCCTGGGAATGTTTGATGGGACAGTGTAGAGGGAGCTTTACTCTCCATCTACCCCTTGCTGTACCTGCCCTGGGAGTGTTTGATGGGACAGTGTAGAGGGAGCTTTACTCTGTATCTAACCCGAGCTGTACCTGCCCTGGGAGTGTTTGATGGGACAGTGTAGAGGGAGCTTTACTCTGTATCTAACCCGAGCTGTACCTGCCCTGGGAGTGTTTGATGGGACAGTGTAGAGGGAATCGAATCCCTTGCTGTACCTGCCCTGGGAGTGTTTGATGGGACAGTGTAGAGGGAGCTTTACTCTGCATCTAACAACAACAACTTGTATTTATATAGCACCTTTAACATAGTAAAAATTCCCAAGTCACTTCACAGGAGTGCCATGAAAAAAAAATTGACACCGAGGCACATAATGAGATATTGGGACAGATGACCAATAGCTTGATCGAAGATGCAGGTTTCAAGGAGCCTCTTAAAGGAGGAGAGACAGGCGAAGAGTTCTAGGGAGGGAATTCCAGAGCTCAGGGCACAGGTAACTGAAGGCACAGCCGCCAATGGTGGAGCGATGGAAATCGGGGATGTACAAGAGCCCAGAATAGACGGCGTGCAGAGATCTCGGGGGGATTATAGGGTTTGAGGAGATTACCCACTTTGGTGGCAAAAACAGGAAGGCAGATTATTACCTGAATGGCAATAGATCGGGAGAAGGGGAAGTGCAACGAGACCTGGGTGTCCTTGTGCACCAGTCGCTGAAGGTAAGCATGCAGGTGCAGCAGATGGGTAAGAAGGCAAATGGTATGTTGGCCTTCATAGCGAGAGGGTTTGAGTACAGGAACAAGGATGTCTTGCTGCAGTTGTACAGGGCCTTGGTGAGACCACACCTTGAGTATTGTGTGCAGTTTTGGTCGCCTTATCTGAGGAAGGATGTTCTTGCCATGGAAGGAATTCAGTGAAGATTCACCAGGCTGATACCTGGGATGGCAGGAATGACGTATGAGGAGAGATTGGGTCGATTGGGCTTGCACTCGCTGGAGTTTAGAAGAATGAGAGGGGATCTCATTGAAACTTATAAAATTCTGACAGGACTGGACAGACTAGATGCAGGAAGGATGTTCCCGATGGTCGGGGAGTCCAGAACCAGGGGTCACAGTCTAACGATAAGGTGTAAGCCATTTAGGACAGAAATGAGGAGGAATTTCTTCACCCAGAGAGTGGTGAACCTGTGGAATTCTCTACCACAGAAGGCAGTAGAGGCCAATTCATTAAATATATTCAAGAAGGAGTTGGATATATTTCTTAAGGCTAAAGGGATCAAGGGGTATGGGGAGAAGGCAGGGACAGGGTACTGAATTTGGATGATCAGCCATGATCTCATTGAATGGCGGAGCAGGCTCGAGGGGCCGAATGGCCTACTCCTGCTCCTATCTTCTATGTTTCTATGTTTACAGAGATACGGAGGGGCGAGGCCATGGAGTGATTTGAAAACAAGGATGAGAATTTTTAAATCGACGCGTTACTTAACTGGGAGCCACTGGTGGCCAGCGAGTATAGGGGAGATGGGTGAACAGGACTTGGTGCAAGTTAGCACACGGGCGGCAGAGTTTTTGGACGGCCTCAAGTTTATGGAGGGTAGAACTAGGGCGGCCGGCCAGGAGTGCATTGGAATAGTCAAGTCTGGAGGTGATCAAGGCATGGATGAGGGTTTCGGCAGCAGATGAGTTGAGGTAAGGGCAGAGATAGGTGATATTGCAAAGGTGGAAATGGGCAGTCTTAGTGATAGAAGGGATATGAGGTAGGAAGCTCAATTCATGATCAGATATGACACCAAAGTTGCAAACAAACGTGGACAGCCTCAGACAGTTGCCGGGGTGGGAGGGGGTGGGGTGGGAGAGATCAAATCAGTGGAAAGGGAAAGGAGTTTCTGGTGATTTTTTTTCATCTATGGGCTGTGGGCATCACTGGCAGGCCGGCATTTATTGCCCATCCCTAATTGCCCTTGAGAAGGTGGTGGTGAGTCGCCTTCTTGAACCGCTGCAATCCGTGTGGTGGAGGTGCTCCCACAGTGCTGTTAGGGAGGGAGTTCCAGGATTTTGACCCAGCGACGATGAAGGAGCGGCCAATATATTTCCAAGTCAGGATGGTGTGTGACCCAGGCAAGTGCAGTCCCATCCAGCTGGACGACGTTTTAAATTAATATTTTGCATCTGTGTTCACTATGGAGAAGGACGATGTAGGCATAGAAATCAGGCAAGGAGATTGTGATATACCTGAACAAATTAGCATTGAGAGGGAGGAGGTACTAGCGGTTTTAGCGGGCTTAAAAGTGAATAAATCCCCAGGCCCTGACGCGATGTATCCCAGGCTGCTGTGGGAGGCAAGGGAGGAGATTGCAGGGGCTCTGACACAAATTTTCAGAACCTCTCTGGCCACAGGGGAGATGCCAGAGGACTGGAAGACAGCCAACAGAGTACCATTCTCTTCTTCTTACTGTCCCTCGGTAACGAGGATGACTTGTTTCCACATTAAAAATGAGTTCGCAGGTGACTGATGAGTCCAATGCAGGACCTACAGTCTCGGTCACAGGTGGGGCAGACGGTGGTTGAAGGGGCGGGTGGATGGGGTGCTTGGGTTGACGTGCGCTGCTTGCGCTTGGCTTCCGCTTGCTCCCGGCGAAGAGACTCGAGGTGTTCGGTGCCTTCCCATATGCTTCTCCTCCACTTTGTGCGGTCTTGGGCCAGGGATTCCCAGGTGTCGGTGGGGATGTTACACTTTTTCAAGGAGGCTTTGAGGGTGTCCTTGAAGCGTTTCCTCTGCCCACCTGGGGCTCTCTTGCCATGCCGGAGCTCCGAGTAGAGCGCTTGTTTTGAGAGTCTCATATCGGGCATGCGGACAGTGTGACCCGTCCATTGGAGCTGATTGAGCGTGGTCAAAGCTTCGATGCTGGGGATGTTGGCCTGAGCAAGAACACTGACGTTGGTGCAGGATCTTGCGGAGGCAGCATTGGTGGTACCTCTCCAGTGCTTTGAGGTGCCTGCTGTACATGGTCCACGTGTCTGGGGCATACAGCAGGGCGGGTATCACTGCTGCTCTGTAGACCATGAGCTTAGCACTGGGTTTCAAATCCTGGTCTTCCAGCACTCTCTTCCTCAGGCGACCGAACGCTGCACTGGCACACTGAAGGCGGTGTTGGTAGTACCATTATTCAAGAAGGGTAGTAGGGATAAACCAGGGAATTACAGGCCAGTGAGCCTAACATCAGTGGCAGGGAAGTTATTGGAAAAAATTCTGAGGGGCAGAATTAGTCTCCACGTGGAGAGGCAGGGATTAATCAGGAATAGTCAGCATGGCTTTGTCAGGGGGAGATCATGTCGAACCAATTTGATTGATTTTTTCGAGGGGGTAACTAGGTGTGTGGATGAGGGTCGTGCAGTCGATGTAGTCTACATGGACTTAAGTAAGGCTTTTGACAAAGTCCCGCATAGGAGGCTGGTTAAGAAGGTAAGAGCCCATGGGATCCAGGGCAATTTGGCACATTGGATCCAAAATTGGCTTTGTTGTGTATGTACCTTTAAGAGAATAACTGGTCTCAGACTGCAGTACCGGCAGTGACCACCCCTGTATAAAAGGCGCTATTGAGCCTCTGTGTTTTTAGTTTCACTATGGACTTCCACCAGTAAAGACTTACTTTGTTCACTCCTGCTGTCCGTGTCTCAATTATTCACGGACGTAACACTGGCGACGAGTAAGAAACAAGGTTACCTGCAACTCGGCAGCACCTCAGACGACGTTATTGAAGGTCGAAGCCAGAAGAAAGAAAAAAAAAATCCAAAAAAACTCGAGAAACGGGCGTCGACCGTGGGCAACCGCTCTCCAAATCGTCGGATTGGAAACTTGCAGGAGAGACTGTCCAGAGCCAGGCTTGGTTCCTCGGTCTGTGGTTTCCCAGCTAATCGGGCTGGTGGCAGGTAGTGCACTGATCCTTCCTGGGCTGCGGCGGGCTGAAGCTCGATCGGGTGGCTTTTCAACGGGGCCGGGCAGCGAGTCAGGAAGCAAAGAGAGAGAGAGAGGGTGGAGCACACAGGGCGCGGCCGGTGCTTCGGAGCCGGGCAGCGTTCGGACCTAAGAAGAGGGAGGGAAGTGTCCCAGAGGGTCCGCTCCACGACGGGAAAATAATAAAAGACAAAAAAATCAATATTAAACGCGCAAGAAACCGTGGAAAGCAGCACTAACAACAGCGGGGAAGAAGGCAAAGCGCGGGAGGCGCCATTTTGTTAAATCGGGGAAGAAGGCAAAGCGCGGGAGGCGCCATTTTAGATTTGCAAGATGCTGAAGACTGGCTGTATCACTGCTTTTGATAATACAATAGAGGACTGGACCACGTATGCAGAAAGAGTCGAGGTATATTTCGAGGCAAACGAAATAGCGGAGGGGAAAAAGGCATCGATATTGCTAAACTTAATGGGCGCTAGAACGTACGGCCTATTGCGGGACCTGATTACTCCAGCCAAACCGAAGGCGAAGAGTTTTAACGAAATTGTTGCTGTCCTACAGGAACACTTAAACCCTGCACCGCTGTTGATAGCAGAAAGATTTAAATTCCACAGGAGAACTCAGCACAAAGATGAGAGCAATGCTGAGTATCTTACGGAATTGCGCAAGCTATCAAAGCACTGCCAGTTCGGAGCAGGACTGGCAGATACCCTACGGGACAAATTTGTCTGTGGACTCCTGAGTGAAGGAACACAGAAGAAGTTACTCTCAGAGAAAGAGCTGACGCTAGATAAGGCTTTCAGCGTGGCAGTATCATATGAAGCAGCAGCCAGGGGAGCTGCAGAAATTCAACAAAAACCACAGGAATACGGCACCCACGAAATGACACGGAAGGACTGCTGGTCCAAAGACAAAATATGCAGGCAATGCGGGAAGATGGGACACATTGCACGAGTTTGCAGGTCTGGGAAGAAGACCAGCGACAACAAAAAGGCTACTAAGGAACCGTACAAGAAAGTACAAAAGATGACGGACAGTAGTTCCGAAGACCAGATGAGCGATAGTGAATCCGGGAACAGGAGACTAAGCTGTCTCAAACTTCACAATGTAATCGCAAAAGAGGATCACCGAACCATTTGGGTCACCCTCACGATAGCAGGGTCCCAAGTTAAAATGGAATTGGATACAGGATCAGCGCTAACCGTCATGAATCGACGAGACTACGAGCGACTATTTTCACGCATACCCTTGAGAGAGACATCCATCGTCTTGACGACGTATACGATGCAAAAAGTATACCCCAGAGGAAAAATAAGGGTGCCTGTCGAATACAACGGCAAGAAAATATGGAAATTGTATCTCTACATGCTGCCAAATGGTGGACCACCGTTATTGGGATGGGAATGGATCAGGAAGATAAACTTAGATTGGCACTCCATTCATGCAATGACGGTGGACGGTAAAAAAGATGAAGACGTCACTCCTGGATGATTGTCAACAATCTTAGCTAACGCCAAAGAGGTATTTCAACAAGAACTGGGCACGCTTAAAGGCGTAACCGCCTCGATAAAAATAGAAGAGAATGCAGTTCCCAAGTTTTTCAAAGCAAGACCGGTACCATATGCAATTCGCCCAGCCGTCGAGGTAGAGCTGGAGAAGGCGGGCGTGTTGTCTAAGGTCGACTGGAGCGAGTGGGCGACACCCATCGTTCCTGTCATGAAGAAAACGTTAAGCAATAAGTCCGGGGAGCCAAGGAAGATTCGCATCTGTGGGGATTTCAAGGTGACGGTGAATCCGGTCCTTCACACAGTACAAAATCCTCTTCCAAGGATAGAAGACATATTCACCTCACTGTCTGGATGGAAGCATTTTACAAAAATTGACCTAGCACAAGCATATTTGCAGATGGAGGTTGAGGAGTCCTCTAGGAAGTATCTCACGATAAACACTCACAAAGTTCTTTACCAGTATCATCGATTGGTATTCGGAGCAGCATCGGCTCCGGCGATATGGCAAAGAGCGATGGAACAAGTCCTGCAAGGGATTCCGGGGACTCAGTGTTACTTGGATGACATCCTTGTAACAGGTGAAGACGACAGTGAACACCTTAACAACCTAGAACAGGTGCTCACTAGGCTACGGGAACATGGGCTGCGAGCCAACCGCCCCAAGTGCGAATTTTTTAAGAAACAGATATCGTATTGTGGCCACGTGATTGATGAAGAGGGGTTGCATAAGTCCCCTGACAAAATTGAAGCGGTTGTTAAGGCCCCAGCGCCTGAAAATGTGCCGCAACTGAGATCATTCCTCGGATTGGTGAATTACTATCATAAGTTTTTGCCGAATTTGTCGACAATTCTGCACCCGCTGAACGCCCTGCTATGAACGGGGGTAGCATGGAAATGGAGTGATGATTGTAAGCGTGCTTTTCAGAAGAGTAAGGACTTAATCACTTCAAGGGGAGTATTGGCTCACTACAACCCAGCACTGCCAATCAGGCTGGCGTGTGATGCGTCTCCCTACGGCATTGGGGCGGTACTGTCACATAAATTCCTTGATGGTTTAGAGAGGCCGATAGCTTTTGCATCACGCTCGTTAACTTCTGCCGAGCGTAACTACGCCCAGATTGACAGAGAGGCCCTCAGCCTAGTGTGGGGGGTGAAGAAGTTCAATCACTACCTGCACGGTCAAAAATTTACTCTACTAACCGATCATCAACCTCTTGTCTCCATTTTCAACCCTCAGAAGGGCGTACCGATAATGACAGCACAACGGCTGCAGAGATGGTCCCTTTTCCTAGGCGCACACCAATATGACATCGAGTACAAAGGAACTAAACAGCATGGAAATGCTGATGGATTGTCACGTCTACCGTTGCGGACGGCGGAAGAAGACGACCTTGCAGTGGATCCAATGGAGTTATTCCACTCGACCATAGTCGAATGTCTCCCTGTGACGAATGCAAACATAGAAAAGGAAACACGGAATGACCCGACACTATCACGGGTCTATGATTTAACGGTGAAGGGATGGCCAGCACATGGTGAACCACTGCTGCCAGCATTCTCGCCGAGAAGAGAACAGCTGTCAGTGTGCAGAGGAACCTTGATGTGTGGATCCAGAGTAGTAATTCCACCTAAGTTGACGGATAGAGTTCTCAATGAGCTTCATGAGGGTCATCTGGGTGGGGTAAAAATGAAGAGCTTAGCCAGAGCGTTTGTGTGGTGGCCGGGAATCGATAGAGAAATCGAAGAGATGACCAAGAGCTGTGCAGGATGCCAGAAGGTCCAAAATGCCCCACCACAAGCTCCTCTGCATCCATGGGAGTGGCCCTCATCTCCATGGCAAAGGGTGCACATTGATTTTGCTGGTCCCTTCATGGACTCGATGTTTTTAATTGCGGTGGATGCACATTCAAAGTGGCCAGAGGTAATAAAAATGTCCTCAACCACCACGGAAAAAACTATCACAGTTTTACGAACCATATTCACCAGGAGTGGGCTGCCTGAACAGATTTGCTCTGACAATGGACCACAGTTTGTGTCTGAAGAGTTCCGGAGGTTCTTAAAGAACAATGGTGTTAAGCATTACACATCTGCCCCATATCATCCAGCCACTAATGGATTGGCCAAGAGGTTTGTCCAAACATTCAAGAAGGCTATCAAGGCAATGTGTAATGAAGATATACCCCTACAACACAAGGTGGACAACTTCTTGTTTGCCTACCGGAATGCGACACATGCGGTTACCAACCAAACTCCAGCCATGATGTTCTTCAGTCGAAGACTACGATGCCGCTTGGATTTGGTTAAGCCAAACGTCCGAAGAGATGTGGAGAACAGGCAGTTTCAGAATATGAATGAAAGGCCGACCAGGAGTTTTAAGATAGGTCAACCAGTTTTGGCCCGGGACTACCGCACTGAGAAATGGCAGCCAGGAACGATTTGTACACGACAAGGACCTCTCATGTATACCGTGGACGTTGGGGAGAACATTGTAAGACGCCATGCTGACCAGAATCTAGAGTCACGGGAAAACGTCAACTCCACACCACGATCTGATACACCTGGTAATGAAATCGACGTTCCAATTGCAGCTACCGCAGAACCGGTAATATTGGAAGCAGATGAACCAAACAACGACATTGATCCCGACTCAACATTGCCAGAAGAACCTGATACCCCAAAGAGGCGTTATCCAGACAGAATCAGGAAGCCTCCTCAAAGACTGAACTTATAATTGCTTAAGCTTAACCAATGTATCTAGCAACAGTAATTGTGATTGTAACTAGTTATCATTTAGTTGTTAAATGAATGTTATGTACTGTTTATCTAAAAGGGGAGGAATTGTTGTGTATGTACCTTTAAGAGAATAACTGGTCTCAGACTGCAGTACCGGCAGTGACCACCCCTGTATAAAAGGTGCTATTGAGCCTCTGTGTTTTTAGTTTCACTATGGACTCCCACCAGTAAAGACTTACTTTGTTCACTCCTGCTGTCCGTGTCTCAATTATTCACGGACGTAACAGGCTTAGTTGCAGGGGGCAGAGGGTGATGGTCGAAGATTGTTTTTGTGACTGGAAGCCTGTGTCCAGTGGTGTACCGCAGGGATCGGTGCTGGGTCCTTTGCTGTTTGTAGTGTACATTAATGATTTAGATATGAATGTAGGAGGTATGATCAGTAAGTTCGCAGATGACACGAAAATTGGTGGAGTGGTAAATAGCGAGGAGGGAAGCCTCAGGCTACAGGACGATATGGACGGGTTCTTCAGATGGGCAGAACAGTGGCAAATGGAATTTGCACCCTGAAAAGTGTGAGGTGATGCATTTTGGGAGGACTAACAAGGCAAAGAAATACACAATGAATGGTCGGACCCTAGGAAGGACAGAGGATCAGAGGGACCTTGGTGTGCATGTACATAGATCCCTGAAGGCAGCAGGACAGGTAGATAAGGTGGTTAAAAAGGCATATGGGATACTTGCCTTCATTAGCCAAGGCATAGAATATAAGAGCAGGGATGTTATGATGGAGCTGTACAAAACACTAGTTAGGCCACAGCTGGAATACTGTGTGCAGTTCTGGTCGCCACACTATAGGAAGGATGTGATTGCATTGGAGAGGGTGTAGAGGAGATTCACCAGGATGTTACCTGGACTGGAGCGCTTCAGCTATGAAGAGAGACTGGACAGGCTGGGGTTGTTTTCCTTAGAGCAGAGAAGGCGGAGGGGGGACCTGATTGAGGTGTACAAAATTATGAGGGGCATAGATAGGGTAGATAGAAAGGAACTTTTCCCCTTAGTAGAGGGGTCAATAACCAGGGGGCATAGTTTCAAGGTAAGGGGCAGGAGGTTCAGAGGGGATTTGAGGAAAAACTTTTTCACCCAGAGGGTGGTTGGAATCTGGAACACACTGCCTGAAAGGGTGGTAGAGGCAGGAACCCTCACAACATTCAAGAAGCATTTAGATGAGCACTTGAAACGCCATAGCATACAAGGCTATGGACCAAGTGCTGGAAAATGGGATTAGAATAGACAGGGTTTGATGGCCGGCGTGGACACGATGGGCCGAAGGGTCTCTTTCTGTGCTGTATAACTCTGATGGTGGAGGGGCATTGGAGCAGACTTTTGTGGTTAACCGTGTCAAAGGCTGCAGACAATTTCAGAAGGACGAGAAGGGATAGATAATCCCGGTCGCAGTCAATTCCCCGTCGCGAGGATTGTTTGATGTCTGCACTTACCAATTGATGAGCAGAATTTGGAAAGCTCGAAAATAAACACATGTATTTGTTGCATTGGGCAGGTCCAAGGTGCCGAAATACATCATCTACGTTGGAAGATATCAGCAGGATGCATTTAATCAGAACGAAGCAAGTGCAAAAGTATTATCCATCACCAAACATGAGAAATACGTTGAGCCACACGATGGCTACGACATTGCGCTGGTGCAACTTAGGCGTTCAGTTGTGTACACCAATTACATCATACCCATCTGCCTACCGAGCTCAAACTTCCAGTTCCCCTGTGGAGCCAACTGTTGGGTGACTGGGTGGGGTCATACAAAGGAGAGCGGTAAGTTCACGAGGCAATCTGCGGCTCAGTCAGTTAGATACACTGTCCTTTCCCCCTCTGGGACCGGGTGTCACAGTGCTCTCACTGCAGTCAGGGAGTAGTTGAGACAGAGATGCACTTCCTCACAGCCTGTGGAAAATATCAGGGCATCAGAGAGAATTTCTATCAAAAATTCTCACAAATATGCCCTGAATTCAGAAATCTGACTGACAACCAAAAACTCCCATTCCTACTGGGGGAGGAGAGAAGCTGTGTAACACTGGCGGCACACTATGTTACAGCTTGCCATGAACAGAGGGACAACCAGTAAACTAAGACAAGAGTATATATAAACAAGGCGAAAATATATTTATAAACTCAGGGATATACCTGTTTATACACTGTATGAATGGAACCGCGTTTATGTGTTCAACCATAAATGTATTTTGATGCTTTGGCAACATAAGATGTACCTTATCATGCCAATAAAGCGATTTGTATTGTGTTAGATACACTGTCCTTTCCCCCTCTGGGACCGGGTGTCACAGTGTGTTAGATACACTGTCCTTTCCCTCTCTGGGACCGGGTGTCACAGTGTGTTAGCTACACTGTCCTTTCCCCTCTGGGACCGGGTGTCACAGTGTGTTAGATACACTGTCCTTTCCCCCTCTGGGACCGGGTGTCACAGTGCGTTAGATACACTGTCCTTTCCCCCTCTGGGACCGGGTGTCACAGTGCGTTAGATACACTGTCCTTTCCCCCTCTGGGACCGGGTGTCACAGTGTGTTAGATACACTGTCCTTTCCCCCTCTGGGACCGGGTGTCACAGTGCATTAGATACACTGTCCTTTCCCCCTCTGGGACCGGGTGTCACAGTGTGTTAGATACACTGTCCTTTCCCCCTCTGGGACCGGGTGTCACAGTGCGTTAGATACTCTGTCCTTTCCCCCTCTGGGACCGGGTGTTGCAGTGCGTTAGATACTCTGTCCTTTCCCCCTCTGGGACTGGGTGTCACAGTGTGTTAGATACACTGTCGTTTCCCCCTCTGGGACCAGGTGTCACAGTGCGTTAGATACACTGTCCTCTGAGACTGGATGTCACAGTGCGTTAGATACACTGTCCTCTGGGACCGGGTGTCATAGTGCGTTAGACACACTGTCCTCTTGGACCTGGTGTCACAGTGCGTTAGATACACTGTCCTCTGGGACCGGGAGTCACTCCCCGTACGCTGACGCTTTGAACTCTCTTCACCACCCGTTTCCTTCTTGCAGTCACCCTCAGCAAACCAGGGACACTTCAGGAAGTGGAGGTGGACCTGATCGGACACCAGACTTGTAACCGTTTGTACCATGAAGGAGCGACTGATGACTCAGAAACCCCCGACATCACCGATACGATGTTGTGCGCCGGCTTTCCGGAGGGCATGAAGGACGCCTGCCAGGTGAGACAAGGGGGAGGGCCACGGGAAGGCAGAGGGGGAACTTGAAGATGGAATTGGTCCTTCAATTGGATCGTCCATGGGTGTCTGAGCGTCCAGGAGGGAATCGGACACTGGTGCAGCAGAGGGGCAGCTGTGCTGATGTCAAAGCACCTTGACGGGACAGTGTAGAGGGAGCTTTACTCTGTATCTAACCCATGCTGTACCTGCCCTGGGAGTGTTTGATGGGACAGTGTAGAGGGGTCTTTACTCTGTATCTAACCTGTGCTGTACCTGTCCTGGGAGTGTTTGATGGGATAATGTAGAGGGAGCTTTACTCTGTATCTAACCCGTGCTGTACCTGCCCCGGGAGTGTTTAATGGGGCAGGGTAGAGGGAGATTTACTGTGTATCTAACCAGTGCTGTAACTGTCCTGGGAGTGTTTGATGGGACAGTGTAGAGGGAGCTTTACTCTGTATCTCACCCTGTGCTATACCTGCCCTGGGAGTGTTTGATGGGACGGTGTAGAGGGAGCTTTACTCTGTATCTAACCCCGTGCTGTACCTGCCCTGGAAGTGTTTGATGAGCCAGTGTAGAAGGAGCTTTACTCTGTATCTAACCCGTGCTTTACCTACCCTGAAAGTGTTTGATGGGGACAGTGTAGAGGGAGCATTACTCTGTATCTAACCCGTGCTGTACCTGCCCTGAGAGTGTTTGATGGGACAGTGTCGCGGGAGCTTTACTCTGTATCTAACCCATGCTGTACCTGCCCCAGGAGTGTTTTGATGGGACGGTGTAAAGGGAGCTTTACTCTGTATCTAACCCCGTGCTGTACCTGCCCTGGGAGTGTTTGGAGGGACAGTGTAGAGAGAGCTTTACTCTGTATCTAACCCATGCTGTACCTGCCCCGGGTGTTACGTCCGTGTATAATCAGACACAGACTGCGGAGAACGGTACAACGGTGTTTACTCAACGTGGCTCAGACTGCAACGGAATCTGTACAGATTACTACTCAGCGTTATATACAAGTGTGGTCACTGCCGGTACTACAGTATACATGAGCTGTACAAAGTAGTTCCCCCCTTAAAGGTACATACATTACAATTCCTGCCCTTTTAGATTAACAGTACCATAACATTCATTTAACAATTAAATATCAAACTAATTACAATTAACACTTTTAACATGCAACATTAGCTGAAAATAGCCTATTTATAAATTCAGTCTTTGGGGAGGCTTCCTGATCCTTTCTGGATAGCGCCTTTCCTGAGTGTCTTGCTCTTGGTGCGGAGGCAATTCTGGCCCCCTGTCGTAGGTTGGTTCATCAGCTTCCGATGCTACTGTTTCTGGGGTAGATGCGACCTGTACGTCGGGTTCATCACCAGGTACGTATGGGCGAGGCATGGGGTTGACTTGTTCCTGTGACTCTAGGATCTGGTCAGCATGACGTCTCACGATGCTCTCCCCAACGTCCACTGTGTACATTAGTGGGCCCTGCCGTGTGCATATCGTTCCTGGCTGCCATTTTTCTGTTCGGTAGTCGTGGGCCAAGACTGGTTGCCCTACATTGAAGCTCCTTGTTGGCTTCTCATGGATGTGCTGGAATTGCTTACCCTCAACATCTCTTCGTATGTTTGGTCTGAGCAAATCCAGGCAAGATCTTAACCTTCAGTTAAAGAACATCATGGCTGGGGCCTGGTTGGTGACTGCATGTGTCGCATTCCGGTAGGCCAACAGGAAATTGTCCACCTTGTGCTGCAGCGGAATGTTGTCATTGTACATAGCCTTTATTGCCTTCTTAAAGGTTTGTACGAACCTCTCAGCCAATCCATTTGTGGCTGGATGATAGGGGGCAGATGTGTAATGCCTTACCCCATTCTTTTTCAAGAACCTCCGGAACTCTTCGGACACAGCTGTGGTCCGTTGTCGGAGCAAATCTGTTCTGGCAAGCCATTCCTGGCAAAAATGGTCCGTAGGACTGCAATAGTTTTCTCCGTGGTGGTGGAGGACATTTTGATGACCTCAGGCCATTTCGAGTGCGCATCCACGGCTATTAAAAACATTGAGTCCATGAATGGACCAGCAAAATCTATATGCACCCATTGCCATGGAGATGAGGGCTACTCCCATGGGTGTAGAGGGGCCTGTGGTGGTGCATTTTGGACTTTCTGGCATCCTGAGCAGCTCTTGGTCAGGTCCTCGATTTGTTTATCAATTCCTGGCCACCACACATAAGCCCTGGCTAGGCTTTTCATTTTTACCCCTCCCAGATGACCCTCATGAAGCTCATTGAGCACTCTATCCCTTAACTTGGGTGGAATTGCCACTCGGGATCCACACATCAAGGTCCCCCGGCACACTGACAGCTGTTCTCTCCTTGTCGAGAATGCTGGCAACAGTGAGTCGCCATGTGCTGGCCATCCCTTCACCGTCAAATCATATACCCGAGACAGTGTCGGGTCATTTCGGGTTTCCTTTTCGATACAAGCGTTAGTTACCGGTAGGTATTCAACTATAGTCGAATGGAATATTTCGACAGGATCCACTGCTGGTGCTTCCTCCGCAGTAGGCAGTGGCAGGCGTGATAGCCCATCAGCATTACCATGCTGTTTCGTGCCCTTATATTCAATCTCATAGTGGTGCGCCCCTAGAAAAAGTGACCATCTTTGTAGTCGTTGCGCAGTCATCACCGGAACGCCCTTCTTCGGATTAAAAATGGAGACAAGAGGCTGGTGATCAGTCAGCAAGGTGAATTTCTGCCCGTGCAGATAGTGATTGAACTTTTTCACTCCCCACACTAGGCTGAGGGCCTCCCTGTCAATCTGGGCATAGTTACGCTCGGCTGAGGTTAGTGATCGTGACGCAAAGGCTATTGGCCTCTCTGAGCCGTCCGAGAATTTGTGCGACAGCACCGCTCCAATGCCGTAGGGTGACGCATCACATGCCAACCAAATTGGTAATGCTGGGTTGTAATGGGCCAATACCTCTTTCGATGTGATTAGTGTTTTGCTCTTCTGGAAAGCTCGTCTACATTCGTCACTCCACTTCCATGGCACCCCAGTTTGCAGTAGGGTGTTCAGTGGGTGTAGTATTGTAGACAAATTTGGCAAGAACTTATGGTAGTAGTTTACCAGCCTGAGGAACGACCTCAGTTGTTGTTAAGTCTGTGTGTTCTAGTTGTAATTACTAACACAGACTACAAGATTAAAGTTCAACAGGTCTTTACTGGTTGGAGGTCAGGACTACTACTAAATACAATATTACTACACAGTGCTTATATACCGGTGGTCACCACCGGTATTACGTATACAGCAGCCAGAGAAAGTAGTACATCTCTTAAGGTGGAACAGGCTTAAGTTCTCTTAAGGTGGAACAGGTTACATACACCACAATCCTCCCTTTTTAGCTTAACAGTCATATCCCCATTTAACATAACATAATAACATATATAACTTCAGGTATAAACACTTCAAAGGTTCAGTCTCTCAGGAGGCCTTCTGATTCGGTTTGGATAACGCCTTTCAGTGGTCTCTGATTCCTGTTGCTGAGGTGACTCCTCTAGTTGGTCTCCCATGCATTGGGTGTTATCATCATCAGGTACATTCCCTGCCGAGGTAGATGCTTCAGGTTCATTAACGTCTTCCACAGTTGTCTCTGTCGCAACCATGGGTTCGACCCTTGCTCTCGATTCTACCAGTTGATCCGCATGACGCCTTATCACATTGTTACCAATACCTACTGTGTACATCAGAGGTCCTTGTCTGGCCCGAATTGTTCCGGACTGCCATTTTTCGTTTCCATAGCCCCTTGCCAACACTGGTTGTCCTACGTCGAAACTTCGAGTGGTCTTGTTATTAATATGCCGGAACTGTTTGTTTTCCACTTCCCTCCGCACATTTGGTTTTAACAAGTCCAACCTGGACCGCAACCTCCTGTTATAAAACATCATGGCAGGACTTTGGTTAGTCACTGCATGAGCGGCGTTTCGATATGCCATTAGGAAGTTGTCCACCTTGTGCTGTAGCGGAATCTGATCATCGTTCATGGCCTTTATTGCCTTTTTGAATGTTTGGACAAATCTCTCGGCCAACCCGTTTGTCGCCGGATGATATGGGGCAGAGGTATAATGTTTCACCCCATTCTTCTTTAAGAATTTTTGGAATTCTTCCGACACGAACTGTGGTCCGTTGTCTGAACAGATCTGTTCTGGCAATCCGTTCCTTGCGAATATTGTTCTTAACACCGCAATTGTCTTTTCTGAAGTAGTGGTATTCATCTTGATCACTTCTGGCCATTTGGAATGTGCGTC
Organism: Somniosus microcephalus; assembly: GCF_052327205.1. Classification (NCBI taxonomy): domain Eukaryota; kingdom Metazoa; phylum Chordata; class Chondrichthyes; order Squaliformes; family Somniosidae; genus Somniosus; species Somniosus microcephalus. The sequence continues at coordinate 45,303,904 of NW_028225179.1, forward strand.
CACCGCAATTAGGAACATGGAGTCCATGAATGGACCAGCAAAGTCAATATGTACGCGTTGCCATGGGGCTGAAGGCCATTCCCATGGGTGTAGTGGTGCGATCGGAGGTGCATTTTGCACTTTTTGGCACCCAGCGCAGCTTTTCGTCAACTCCTCTATCTGTTGGTCAATACCCGGCCACCATACATAAGCCCTAGCAAGACTTTTCATCTTAACTCCCCCCAGATGACCTTCATGCAGTTCTTTTAGAACTCTTTCCCTTAACTCGGGAGGAATAATCACTCTTGTCCCGTACATCAAAGTACCATGGCAGACGGACAGCTGGTCTCGCCTTGCTGAGAATGCCGGTAACAGAGGATCACCACGTGTTGGCCATCCTTTCACTGTCACCTCGTAGACTCTGGACAGTGTCGGGTCATTCCTGGTTTCTCTTTCAATACTTGCATTGGTGACTGGTAAACACTCGATGATGGTCGAATGAAATAACTCAACAGGGTCAACTTTCGTCGTTTCTTCTTCTTCAGGTAGTGGCAGGCGCGACAGCCCATCAGCATTGCCATGCTGCTTCGTACCTTTGAATTCTATTTGATATTGATGTGCCCCTAGGAAAAGGGACCATCTCTGGAGACGCTGTGCTGTCATCACTGAAACACCCTTCTTAGGGTTAAAAATGGATACCAACAGCTGATGGTCTGTCAGAAGTGTGAATTTTTGGCCCTGCAGGTAATGATTAAACTTCTTCACTCCCCATACAAGGCTGAGAGCCTCCCTATCGATCTGCGCATAGTTGCGCTCAGCGGAGGTCAATGATCTGGATGCAAACGCGACTGGCCTTTCCGTGCCATTTGGCAACTTGTGTGAGAGTACTGCCCCAATACCATATGGAGAAGCATCACAAGCCAACCGAATAGGCAGTGTCGGGTTGAAGTGAGCCAACACTTCCTCTGAGGTGATCAATTCTTTGCTTTTGCGAAATGCCTTCTTACAGTTTTCGCTCCATTCCCATGGTACCCCCTTCTGTAAAAGAGCGTTTAGCGGGTGCAGTACCGTGGATAGATTTGGTAGAAATTTATGGTAATAGTTAATCAATCCTAGAAACGACCTCAACTGAGAGACATTATCCGGAGCAGGAGCCTTTACAACTGCCTCTATCTTGTCAGGAAACTTATGAAGTCCCTCCCGGTCAATGACATGACCACAGTACGAGATCCGCTTCTGAAAGAACTCACATTTCTGCCGATTAACTCTAAGTCCATACTCTTTCAGTCTGTTGAGCACCAGTTCCAAGTTTGCGAGGTGTTCTTCATCACCATCACCTGTAATCAGAATATTGTCCAGGTAACATTGTGTGCCTGGAATTCCCTGTAATACCTGCTCCATGGCCCTCTGCCAAATTGCTGGAGCCGATGCCACTCCAAAAACCAGCCTATTGTACTGGTACAAACCTCGATGCGTGTTGATCGTGAGGTATTGGCGTGACTCTTCTTCAACCTCCATCTGCAAGTACGCCTGCGCCAGGCCTATCTTGATGAAGTGTTTCCCGCCAGACAACGAAGCAAAAATATCCTCAATCCGCGGAAGCGGATACTGCACCGTGTGAAGCACCGGATTAACGGTGATTTTGAAATCTCCACAGATGCGAACCTTCCCTGGTTCTCCTGGCTTGTTGCTCGAAGGACATTTCATAACGGGAACAATGGGCGTAGCCCACTCACTCCAATCTACCTTAGAGAGTACACCTGAACGTTCTAGCGCTTCCAGTTCCGCTTCTACAGTAGGTTGTATTGCATAGGGTACCGGTCTGGCTTTAAAAAATTTTGGGTGTGCATGTTCATCAATCTTGATGTTTGCCGTAATTCCTCTCAGTGTTCCCAGTCCCTGCTGGAACACCTCTTTAGCATCATCCAATATTTTGGACAATCGTTTAGGTTTGACATCTGTTTCCCTGGAATCTACCGTTAGTGCCTTCAAGGAGTGCCAGTCCATATTCATTTCCCTAATCCACTCCCATCCCAGTAGTGGTGGACCTCCTTCAGGTAGCACATATAAGTCCATTACTTGGCTTTCTTCGCCCTTGTGGACCACTTTTACCTCTCTTTCCGATGGGGTACACTCTTTGCCCCGTGTATGTTTTCAATATAATCTCCGTATCCCGTAGGGGAATATGTTGGAATAACCTTTTGTAATCTTTCTTATTCATGACCGTCAATGCCGGTCCAGTGTCCAATTCCATCTTTACTTGGACTCCTGCTATCTGAAGGGTGACCCAAATTGTCTGGAGATCTGCATCCTTACCAACGTTGTGTACTCTTAAGCTACCCAGTTCATTACTGCTAGCGTCTGAATCTGACTTCTGTTCGGTCGAACTGTTCTTTGTCACCTTGTGTACCTTTATGTATTTTCCTTGCGGTGACTTTTTGTTGCTGGTCTTCTTTCCTGACCGGCATACTTTAGCTATGTGGCCAAGCCTGCCACACGTTCTGCATTCTTGGTTTTTAAACCAACACTGGTTCTGATCGTGCGTTGTCTTTCCACAACGATAACATTTTACAGTACTCAAACCCAATTTATTTGTACTGAGTTCCGGTGACCGTAGCTGCATTACTGCCGTGCCTCTCGCTGTGGCTTCGTGTGCTGCTGCCATAGTGACCGCTTTCTCAAGCGTCAGCTCATTCTCCTCGAGCAGTCGCTTTTGTGTATCTTCTTTTAATAAACCACACACAAATTTATCTCGTAGCGCCTCTGTCAGTCTCATTCCAAACTGACAGTACTTTGCTAGCTTACGCAATTCTATTAAATATTCAGCATTGCTTTCATCCTTCAGCTGCCTTCTGCTGTAAAATTTAAATCGTTCCGCTAGCATCAGCGGCGTGGGGTTTAGATGATTTTTCAGGACAGTAACAATCTCTTCGAACGTCTTATCCGCCGGTTCATCTGGTGATAAAAGGTGTTTCAATTGCCCGTATGTCTTCGCACCCATTAAGTTTAATAATGTTAGTGCTTTCTCTTCATCTGGGATTTTATTTGCTTTACAATAATTTTGTATGCGTTCTACATACATGGCCCAATCTTCGATGTCGCTATCAAAGGTATGAATGTTCCCATGTTTAGGCATCGTTGCAATTTAATTTATTTTTATTTTTATCCAAGATGGCGGCTTCCCGCTCTTGTCTTCGTCCTCCGCCTACAAAATGGCGGTTTTCCCGTGCTTGGCGGTCTTCACCCGTCCCCCGACGCTGTCTCCGCTTCACCGCGGCTCTCGCGCCTTCAGTTGCCCCAGACGCTGCGCCTTTTTAGCCCGAATGCGGCCCGGCCCTTATCACCAGCCGCGATCGATGTCCCCGCGCTGTGCCTTTCGGCCCGAATGTGGCCCGGCCCTTATCTCCGGTCGCGATCGATCTCACCGCCCTTATTCCTCCGTCTTCCCTCCCCGTCTGTACAGCCAACGCGGCCGACTTTCTGGTCGCGTCGCTGCCCGGCTGACCCACCACCGAGGTAGAAAGAAGATAGCTGACAGCCACTGATGGAGGCTTCGAGTTCAGGATGTCTTCTGCACTCTGGTTTCTCGATGTCTGCCGCGCGACGTGTCTTCCAGCAGGGTGATGAGGGTGGAAGCCTCTCTTCGACGTCCGTTCTGTGGACGAAGCTGCCGTGGATATAAACTGCCGCAGGGTAAGAATCGGACTCGTCGCCACTGTTAAGTCTGTGTGTTCTAGTTGTAATTACTAACACAGACTACAAGATTAAAGTTCAACAGGTCTTTACTGGTTGGAGGTCAGGACTACTACTAAATACAATATTACTACACAGTGCTTATATACCGGTGGTCACCACCGGTATTACGTATACAGCAGCCAGAGAAAGTAGTACATCTCTTAAGGTGGAATAGGCTTAAGTTCTCTTAAGGTGGAACAGGTTACATACACCACAGTTGTGACACATTTTCCGGTGCTGGAGCCTTGACTGCTGCCTCAATCTTCTCTGGGGACTTATGTAACCCCTCTTTATCGATAACGTGGCCACAATACGAGATCTGTTTTCTAAAAAACTCACATTTGGGGCGGTTAGCTTGGAGCCCATATTCCTGCAATCTAGTGAGCACCTGCTCCAGGTTGGCAAGGTGATCACTGACATTTTCGCCCGTGACCAGGATGTCGTCCAAACAACACTGGGTCCCTGGGATCCCTTGCAGGACTTGTTCCATTGCCCTCTGCCAAATAGCCGGAGCTGATGCTACCCCGAATACCAGCCGGTTGTATTGGTAGAGACCTTTATGGGTGTTGATTGTGAGGTATTTTTTTGATGCTTCTTCTACCTCCATTTGCAGATACGCCTGGGCCATATCAATCTTAGTGAAGCGTTTCCCTCCAGATAGCGAGGCGAAAATATCTTCAATCCGCGGAAGTGGATATTGTACGGTGTGAAGGACCGGGTTCACTGTTACCTTAAAGTCCCCACAGATGCGAACCTTCTTTGGTTCCCCAGGCGTGCTGCTCAACGACTTTTTCATCACAGGGACGATGGGTGTAGCCCACTCGCTCCAGTCTACCTTGGACAGTACACCTGAACGTTCCAGACCCCCAACTCTGCTTCGACGGCTGGGCGGATCGCATAAGGTATCGATCTGGCCTTAAAAAATTTGGGGCTTGCGTTTTCTTCAATTTTAATTGTCGCTGTCATGCCTTTTAGTGTTCCGAGTCCTTGCTGGAACACTTCTTTCGCGTCAGTTAGGACCTTTGACAGTCGCCCAGGTGTGACGTCGTCATCCTTTTTGTCAGCCACAGTCAGTGCCTGTATGGAATGCCAATCCAGTTGTATTTTCCGGATCCATTCACGTCCCAGTAATGGTGGTCCTCCATCTTGCAATACATACAGGTCTAGTTTTGGTGTTATTATATATAACGGTCACCCTTATTTTTCCTTTGGGGTAGACTTTTTGCCCCGTGTACGTCTTCAAAATAATTTTTGTGTCTCTCAAGGGTATGTGTGAGAATAGCCGCTCATAGTCCCGTCGGTTTATGACTGTTAGGGCTGATCCTGTGTCCAATTCCATCTTTACCTGGACTCCTGCTATCTTGCGAGTGACCCAAATGGTTCGGTGATCCTCCGTTGTGATCACATTATGTGGTTTCAGACTACTCAGTTCCCTGCTTTCGGAGTCGTTATCACTCTTTTGTTCGTCTGAACTATTCTCCGTTATCTTATGTACCTTCTTGTACTTTCCTTTGGTCAGTTTCTTATTGCTGGTTTTCTTTCCCGACCTGCAGACTCGTGCTATGTGTCCTACTTTTCCACACTGTCTGCACACTTTGTCTTTGAACCAGCAATCATTCTGGTCGTGTGTTGTTCTGCCGCAGCGATAGCACTTCTCTGTTCCATATGACATTTCGTTTGTGCCATATTCTTGCGGTCTCTGTTGTATCTCTGCAGCGCCCCGTACTGCTGCTTCATATGATACCGCAATGCTGAAAGCCTTTTCCAGCGCAAGGACCTTTTCAGATAAAAGCCGTTTCTGGGTTCCTTCACTTTGAAGCCCACACACAAAATTGTCCCTTAAGGTATCTGCCAGTCCCGCTCCAAGCTGGTAGTGTTTCGATAGTTTGCGCAGTTCTGTTAAATAATCAGCATTGCTTTCATCCTTATGCTGGTTCCGTTTGTGAAACTTGAATCTTTCTGCTATCAGCAGCGGTGTGGGGTTTAAATGTTCCTTTAGTATCGTTACTATGTCTTCAAAACTCTTTTCCATTGGCTTCGTTGGGGTTACTAGATTTTGTAATAAACCATACATCTTAGCACCCATTAAATTTAACAACACCGACGCTTTCTTGTCATCTGACACCTCATTTGCCTCGCAGTATACCTCTATTCATTCGACATATGTAGTCCAATCTTCGACTTCATTGTCAAATGCGGTGATACTGCCACTCTTCGGCATTTTGGGTGTGGTTTAAAATGGCATCTCCCGCGCTTTCCTTCCTCCCCCGCTGCTGCCGACGCCGCTCCCGGCGGTTCTCATGGCAATGGCAGCGCCCTGTAGGTTTCGCGCGCTTCTCTCTCTCCCTCTCTCCGACGCTGCTCGGCCCCTGAACACAGGCTGCGCCCTGTGTGCTCTGCCCTCTCTCTCTCTCCCCCGTCGACGCTGCTCGGCCCTTTGCTGTGCCGCTCGGTCGGGCTCTAGCCCGCCGCTGTCCGGGAAGGGTCTGCGCACTACCTGTTGCCAGCCCGTTTCGCTGGACCACTTCGACTGGAAAGCCAAGCCTGGCTCTCGACAGCCTCCACCGCAATTCTCGAGTCTCTGCTGGATGACTGGGCGGTTGCCCGTGGTCGACGCCCGAGTCTCTGGCCTTGACCTCCAATCAACTGATCTCCAGGAACGAATCCCCGGGAGGTGATGCAGAGTTGCAGGTAGGTTCGAACCTGCCTCGTCGCCAATGTTACGTCCGTGTATAATCAGACACAGACTGCGGAGAACGGTACAACGGTGTTTACTCAACGTGGCTCAGACTGCAACTGAATCTGTACAGATTACTACTCAGCGTTATAGACAGGTGTGGTCACTGCCGGTACTACAGTATACATGAGCTGTACAAAGTAGTTCCCCCCTTAAAGGTACATACATTACAATTCCTGCCCTTTTAGATTAACAGTACCATAACATTCATTTAACAATTAAATATCAAACTAATTACAATTAACACTTTTAACATGCAACATTAGCTGAAAATAGTCTATTTATAAATTCAGTCTTTGGGGAGGCTTCCTGATCCTTTCTGGATAGCGCCTTTCCCGAGTGTCTTGCTCTTGGTGCGGAGGCGATTCTGGCCCCCTATCGTCGGTTGGTTCATCAGCTTCCGATGCTACTGTTTCTGGGGTAGATGCGACCTGTACGTCGGGTTCAACACCAGGTACGTATGGGCAAGGCATGGGGTTGACTTGTTCCTGTGACTCTAGGATCTGGTCAGCATGGCGTCTCACGATGCTCTCCCCAACGTCCACTGTGTACATTAGTGGGCCCTGCCGTGTGCATATCGTTCCTAGCTGCCATTTTTCTGTTCGGTAGTCGTGGGCCAAGACTGGTTGCCCTAGTATGCCGGTACTACAGTATACATGAGCTGTACAAAGTCGTTCCCCCCTTAAAGGTACATACATTACACCAGGAGTGTTTGATGGGACAGTGTAGAGGGAGCTTTACTCTGTATCTAACCCATGCTGTATCGGCCCTGGGAGTGTTTGATGGGTCAGTGTAGAGGGAGCTTTACTCTGTATCTAACCCGTGCTGTACCTGCCCTGGGAGTGTTTCACGGGGCAGTGTCGCGGGAGCGTTACTCTGTATCTAACCCGTGCTGTAGCTGCCCTGGGAGTGTTTGATGGGACAGTGTAGAGGGAGTTTTACTCTGTATCTAACCCGTGCTGTACCTGCCCTGGGAGTGTTGATGGGACAGTGTAGAGGGAGATTTACTCTGTATCTAACCCATGCTGTACCTGCCCCGGGATTGTTTGATAGGACAGTGTAGAGGGAGCTTTACTCTGTATCTAACCCGTGCTGTACCTGCCCTGGGAGTGTTTGATGGGACAGTGTAGAGGGAGCTTTACTCTGTATCTAACCCTGTGCTGTGCCTGCCCTGGGAGTGTATGATGGGGACAGTGTAGAGGGAGCTTTACTCTGTATCTAACCCGTGCTGTACCTGCCCCGGGAGTGTTTGATGGGGACAGTGTAGAGGGAGCTTTACTCTGTATCTAACCCGTGCAGTACCTGCCCTGGGAGTGTTTGATGGGGCGGTGTAGAGGGAGCTTTACTCTGTATCTAACCCGTGCCATACCTGCCCCGGCAGTGTTTGATGGGCACAGTGTAGAGGTTGCTTTACTCTGTATCTAACCCATGCTGTACCTGCCCCGGGATTGTTTGATAGGACAGTGTAGAGGGAGCTTTACTCTGTATCTAACCCGTGCTGTACCTGCCCCGGGATTGTTTGATAGGACAGTGTTGAGGGAGCTTTACTCTGTATCTAACCCGTGCTGTACCTGCCCTGGGAGTGTTTGATGTGACTGTGTAGAAGAAGCTTTACTCTGTATCTAACCCGTGCTGTACCTGCCCCGGGAGTGTTTGATGGGGACAGTGTAGAGGCAGCTTTACTCTGCATCTAACCCGTGCTGTACCTGCCCCGGGAGTGTTTGATGGGGACAGTGTAGAGGGAGCTTTACTCTGCATCTAACCCGTGCTGTACCTGCCCCGGGTGTTTTTGTTGGGGCAGTGGAGAGGGAGCTTTATTCCATATCTAACCCCGTGCTGTACCTGCCCTGGGAGTGTTTGATGGGACAGTGTAGAGGGAGCTTTACTCTGTCTCTAACCCCGTGCTGTACCTGCCCTGGGAGAGTTTAATGGGACAGTGTTGAGGAAGCTTTACTCTGTCTCTAACCCGTGCTGTACCTGCCCTGGGAGTGTTTGATGGGACAGTGTAGAGGGAGCTTTACTCTGCATCTAACCCGTGCTGTAACTGCCCCGGGAGTGTTTGATGGGGACAGTGTAGAGGGAGCTTTACTCTGCATCTAACCCGTGCTGTACCTGCCCCGGGTGTTTTTGTTGGGGCAGTGGAGAGGGAGCTTTATTCCATATCTAACCCCGTGCTGTACCTGCACTGGGAGTGTTTGATGGGACAGTGTAGAGGGAGCTTTACTCTGTCTCTAACCCGTGCTGTACCTGTCCTGGGAGTGTTTGATGGGACAGTGTAGAGGGAGTTTTACTCTGTATCTAACCCATGCTGTACCTGCCGTGGGAGTGTGTGACGGGGACAGTTCTAATTTCAACCTGTGTTCTTTGTTTGGTGAACAGGGGGATTCAGGTGGGCCGCTGGTCTACTTTAACAACGGTACCTGGGTGCTGGTGGGCATCGTGAGCTTTGGCGACGGCTGCGGGCGACAAAACCGGCCCGGCGTCTACACCGATGTGGCAGCTTTCCAGGGCTGGATCAGCGCGAAAGTCACCGGGCTGCAGTACGTCTCACCGATGGTGGTGTGGCCAACCTCGCGCGAGGGCTGCCTGAACGGGGCGCCGGGAGGCGCGGGGGGGCTCCTACACCAGCTGGGCAGCCTCTTCTCCCTCCTGCTCTGCTTGATCCTTCTGACAGATTAAGCGCCGGCAGCGATGGCCGGTGGGGGGGGGGTGCGATGAGCAGAACCTGAGAGGGGTGTAGGAAAGGGGTGGTGAGGCGGGGGGGGAAAGTGATCGTAAACTGTGACCGGGAATGATGGAAATTGAGCTGAATTTTATACGCCTGGGCGAATTCCGATTCGCCAACGTGAGCCATCAGATGGAGAGGAAACGCGGGATACTGCCCAGAGCCACAATATCCGCAGTCTCCTTGAACCAGCGTTGTTCGCCGGGAAATGGCGGCAGCGTTTTCTCAGCCGCGCCAGGACAATTGGAGCTTTGAAGACGAGATGGATAAGAACATAAGAATTAGGAGCAGGAGTCGGCCATTCGGCCCTTCGAGCCTGCTCCGCCATTCAATAAGATCATGGCTGATCTTCTACCTCATCCCCACTTTCCCGCCTGATCCCCATGTCCCTTGATTCCCTTAATAGTCAAAATTCTATCGATCTCTGTCTTCAATATACTCAACGACGGAGCCTCCACAGCCCTCTGGGGTAGAGAATTCCAAAGATTCACCACCCTCCGAGTGAAGAAATACCTCCTCATCTCAGTCCTAAATGGCCGACCCCTTATTCTGAGACTGTGACCCCTGGTTCTAGACTCCCCAGCCAGGGGAAACATCCTCCCTGCCTCTACCCTGTCAAGCCCTGTAAGAATCTTGTATGTTTCACTGAGATCACCTCTCATTCTTCTAAACTCCAGAGAGTATCGGCCCATTCTACACAATCTCTCATCATAGGACAGCCCTCTCATCCCAGGAATCAATCTAGTGAACCTTCGTTGCACCATCTCCAAGGCAAGTTTGTCTTTCCTTAGCTAAGGCGACCAAAACTGTGCACAGTACTCCAGGTGTGGTCTCACCAAGGCCCTGTACAATTGCAGCAAGACTTCCTTACTATTATACTCCAACCCCCTTTGCAATAAAGGCCAACATACCATTTGCCTTCCTTATTGCTTGCTGTACCTGCATATTAACTTTTTTGTGATTCGTGTACAAGGACACCCAGGTCCCTCTGAACACCAACATTTACTAGAATCTCACCTTTTAAAAAATGTTTTTGCTTTTCTATTCTTCCTACTAAAGTGGAGAATTTCACATTTCTCCATATTATATTCCATCTGCCACCTTCTTGCCCATTCACTTAACCCGCCTCTATCCCTTTGCAGCCTCTTTGCGTCCTCCTCACAGTTTATAATCCCGCTTAGCTTTGTATCGTCAGCAAACTTGGATACATTACACTCGGTCCCCTCATCTAAGTCATTGATGTAGATTGTAAATAGCCGATAGATTCATTTCTTTGGGTGAGGGTGCCAACCGATATGGTGTAGATGGAGTTGAGATAGAGGTCAGCCTCGGTGTGATTGAATGGTGGTGAACAGGCTCGAGGGGCTGAATGGCCTCCTCCTGTCCCTATAGAGGCAGTGCAGCCTGGGAAGTGCTGATACAAAGATTGGCCCCCCCAGAGGGCATTTAAGACGCAACCATCTGGTGTGAGACTGGAGTTACGAGTAGGCCCAGACCAGATCGGGGTGGCCGGTTCCCTTCCCTGAATTGCTCCAGTCAGGTCTCGTACTAATCCGGATGCCAACCCACACTCGATCTAGTATGGAATCATAGAACGATCCCGCACAAGAAGGAGGCCATTCGGCCCTTTGGCCGAGCTCTCCAATTAATCCCGCTCGCCCTGTAATTTTTTTTTTCCCCTTCAAGTATTTGTCCGATTCTCTCTCTTAATGTTAGTGTTGAATTTGCTTGACTGATTCCTGTACTTGTCGATTTTTAAGAGGATATTGTCGCGTCTCATTTCGAGTGATATGCGTTGAAGAATGAAAAAAGAAAGACCTGCATCTATGTAGCGCCTTTCACCACCTCAGGACGTCCCAAAGCGCTTTACAGCCAATGAAGTACTTTTTGAAGTGTAGTCACTGCTGTAGTGTAGGAAACACGGCAGCCAATTTGCGCACAGCAAGATTCCCATGAACAGCAGTGTGATAAATGACCAGATGATCTGTTGCTTTTAGTGATGTTGGTTGAGGGATAAATATTGGCCCCAGGACACCGGGGAGAACTCCCCCCTGCTCTACTCCCAATAGCGGTCGTAGGATCTTTTGCATCCACCCGAGAGGACCGGCGGGGGCCCTCGGTTTAACGTCTCGTTCGAAAGACGGCCCCTCTGTCAGAGCAAAAGTTGCGACACTTTAATTTGGGGGATTGCCTTTGTATATCTACATGATTTTAATTTTATTTTTGACACAATGAGCTCTTCTTCCTATAGAAACTTCAGGCACAAACCATAGCTTTATAAAGAAAACAATAATTTATTATTAATACATTAGAAAACTGACATTGGAATCTAGACAATGTCTTGGGTATGTGCCCAAAATAGAATTGCCATATCATTACATCACCACTGTCTGATTTTCCAAAACGCATAACCTTTTAAAAATCTAATGTCTACCTTAGACTGAACCCATAACCAGAGTTATATACTCAGGTGGCGAGCAGTCAGGAAGATCCCAGGTGAGGCAGCTGTATTGTAAGCAAGTGGTTTTGTATGAGCATGTGCAGTTCGCTCTGGCCGAATAAACACGCACTCAATTGTCAACTCATCGAGTCGTTGTCCTTCATTTGTTCTGCCCGCATATCTCTCTCTCTCTCTCTCTTAGGCAGTCCCTCGGAACCGAGGATGACTTGCTTCCACATTAAAAATGAGTTCACAGGTGACTGCTGAGTCCAATGCGGGACCTACAGTCTCTGTCACAGGTGGGGCAGATGGTGGTTGAAGGGGCGGGTGGGTGGGGTGCTTGGGTTGACGTGCGCTCCTTGCGCTTGGCTTCCACTTGCTCCCGGCGAAGAGACTCGAGGTGTTCGGCGCCTTCCCGGATGCTTCTCCTCCACTCTGTGCGGTCTTGGGCCAGGGATTCCCAGGTGTCGGTGGGGATGTTGCACTTTTTCAAGGAGGCTTTGAGGGTGTCCTTGAAGAGTTTCCTCTGCCCACCTGGGGCTCTCTTGCCGTGCCGGCGCTCCGAGTAGAGCGCTTGTTTTGGGAAGTCTCATATCGGGCATGCGGACGATGTGACCCGTCCATCGGAGCTGGTCGAGCGGGATCAAAGCTTCGATGCTGGGGATGTTGGCCTGAGCGAGAACATTGACGTTGGTGCGCCTATCCTGCCAATGGATTTGCAGGATCTTGCGGAGGCAGCGTTGGTGGTACCTCTCCAGTGCTTTGAGGTGCCTGCTGTACATGGTCCATGTCTCTGAGGCATACAGGAGGGCGGGTATCACCGCTGCTCTGTAGACCATGAGCTTAGTGCCGGGTTTGAGGTCCTGGTCTTCAAACACTCTCTTCCTCAGGTGACCGAAGGCTACACTGGCACACTGAAGGCGGTGTTGGACTTTGTCATCGACGTCTGCCCTTGTTGATAGTAGGCTCCCGAGGTATGGAAATTGGTCCACGTTGTCCAAGGCCTTGTCGTGGATTTTGATAATCGGGGGGCAGTACTGTGTGGCGGGGGCAGGTTGGTAGAGGACCTTTGTCTTACGGATGTTTAGTGTAAGGCCCATGCTCTCGTATGCTTCGGTGAAGGTGTTGACGATGTTTGGAGTTTATACCATAAGAACATAAGAAATAGGAGCAGGAGTAGGAAATTTCTTCTCATCTCAGTTCTGAATGGCCTACCCTTTATCCTGAGGCTGTGGCCCCTGGTTCTAGACTCCCCAGCCAAGGGAAACATTCTCCCAGCATCCACCCTATCAAGCCCTTCGAGCCTGCTCCACCATTCAATGAGATCATGGTTGATCTTCTGCCTCAACTCCATTCACCGGCCCTATCGCCATATCCCTTGATGCCCTTACTAGTCAGAAATCTATCAACTTCTGTTTTGAATATACCCAATGACTGAGCCTTCACAGCCCTCTGCGGTAGAGAATTCCAAAGATTTACCACCCTCTGTGTGAAGAAATTTCTTCTCAGCTCAGTCCTGAATGGCCTACCCTTTATCCTGAGGCTGTGGCCCCTGGCTCTAGACTGCCCAGCCAAGGGAAACATATATTACATTTTTGGCAACCAGGATAGAATCGCAAAGCCATTCTTTGGGACCTTCGAACGACAACGCGTTCAACCTTCGAGTGGACAAGTTTAAGGTGAATTTGAGGCACCCAAGCTAAATTCTTGCGATGTTTTACCATTAATGCTCGTGGCGAATCGCCTGTGCTTCACCTTCGTGTGGTTGTATGCACAGCAACAGTTGATTCTCACAGGTACGCAGGTAGTGGGCTGAGTCACAGGGGTCGGGACAATCACGGCCGCGCCTACGGGATTCATCGCAAGCCTCAGCCTGTGTGACCGAGCTCGCGAACCATTCAGTTCTTACATTGAGCGGACGGAGATGTTTTTTAGGGCCAGTAACATTATTAAGACCCGAAGGTGCAGATGAGAATGTTCAAGCTCAAAATAAAGTAATTGATGAACAGAAGAAAGCAGTTTTTCTAACGGAGATCGGGCCAGAGGTCTACGGAACGTTGACAAACCTACTCGCACCAGGGAAAGCGAAGGATGCGCCGTTTGAAGACATTGTCGAGAACCTCGAGGACCATTTCGACCCAAAGCCATTAGAAATAGCAGAGAGCTATAAGCTTGGTGCCAGAAACCAGAAACAAAGTGAAACCCTCAGTGAGTACATTGTAGCTCTTAACAACCTGTCTTTACATCGTAACTTCGGTACATTTTTGGACCGTGCGTCACCAGATAAGTTTGTGTGTGGACTGGTGGACGAGCGCACACAGTCCAAGTTACTGAACACTCCGAACCCAATGTATGACATAGCATGCAGAATTGCCCTATCTATGGAGGTGGCGTCTAAGAATGCTAGGGAGCTCCGTCCAACTCAAGTGACTCGTGTTGCTGAGGTCCACAGTCACAAAGCCACCGCCGAACCTAAAGCTGAGAGACCGAGTCAAAAGCATGTCGGTGACAGCAGTTCAGTGAATTGTTAGCGCGGCAATGGAAATCACTCACCACAGTCCCGCCAATACCGAAATGCGAAGTGTTTTCACTGCCAGAGAGCAAGGCCATATTTCAACAGCTTGCAGATCTAGATCGAAAGCAGGAAGAACCATTCTAGTGGCAATGCAAAGCAGCGACAACAAAAGGGAGGAGTTGTAAGGGGTTTTCTCCGCTACTGGTCCCCCGTTACACACAGTTCTTGGACGTTAGGATTTATAAGAACAAAATACACATGGCACAAGGTTTTGGCTCAACCTTTGAATTGTTTGTTTATTGAACACACACACAATTGCCTTCCCAGTATAAATCCCTACAATTTATTTTAGGCTAACAACCCCAAAATACAAACCTCCTACACAAGGGTCCTGTTCCTGGGACTAGGGACAGGGTCACTGGCAAGGCTTGGAAGCTAAGCAGAGCCAGGCCTGGTTAGTACCTGGAAGGGTGACCATCAGGGAAGACCAGGTGCGGAAGGAGCCCTGGGAGGGGTGGCTGGTGAGCAGGCCCGGGTGTTGGGCTGAAGATTGTCGGACAGGAGCAATGGTGGAAATGGAATGGCGGCGCGCACAGACGCAGCGGCTTTGCTTCTCCCAGGGCGGTGCTATATATGTTATTTGTACTGGACTCATGGGAGCTTGCAAGATCACATTTCGTTGTACAATAAAAGTTGAATTATTATGACACAGTTAAACCCGTCCGCGATTTGACTTTTACATATATAGTTACCCAGACTCAATAGTAGGGGATTTCAACTTCCCCAATATTAACTGGGATAGTCAGAGTGTGAAAGGCTTAGAGAGTGCGGAATTCTTAAAGTGCATCCAGGAGAGCTTTTTGAGCCAGCATGTAGAAAGTCCGACAAGAGAGGGGGCAGAACTGGACCTAATTCTAGGGAATGTAGTCAGGCAAGTGGTAGAAGTGTCAGTAGGAGAGTATTTTGGGGACGGTGACCATAATTTGGTGAGATTTAAGGTAGTCATGGAAAAGGACAAAGATGGACCGGAAATAAAGGTTCTAAATTGGGGGAAGGCCGGTTTTAATATGATAAGGCAGGATCTGGCCTAAGTGGACTGGGATCAGCTACTTGTAGGAAAATCCACATCACAGCAGTGGGAGTCATTCAGAAAGGAAATAGAGAGAGTACAGCGCCAACATGTTCCCGTAAAGGTCAAGGGTGGGACCAACAAGTCCAGGGAACCCTGGATGTCGAGGGATATACAAGAATGGATTAGGAAAAAAGGGAGGCTTTTGGCAGACACAAAGGACTAAAAACAGTGGAAGCCCTAGAGGAGTATAGAAAGTGCAGGGGGATACTTAAAAAAGAAATTAGGAGAGCGAAGAGGGGGCATGAAAAAACACTGGTGGGCAAAATGAAGGAAATCCCAAGGTGTTTTATAATTATATTAAGGACAAGAGGAGAACCAGGGAACGAGTAGGGCCCATTAGGGCCCACAGTGGTAAGTAGAGCCAGAAGATGGAGGTGAGGTTTTAAATGAATATTTTGTATCTGTGTTCACTGTGGAGAAGGACGATGTAGGCAGGGGGATTGTGATATACTTGAACAAATTAGCATTGAGAGGGAGGAGGTATGAGCGGTTTTAGTGGGCTTAAAAGTGGATAAATCCCCAGGCCCAGATGAGATGTATTCCAGGCTGCTGTGTGAAGCAAGGGAGGGGATTGCAGGGGCTCTGACACACATTTTCAGAACCTCTCTGGCCACAGGGGAGGTGCCAGAGGACTGAACAGCTAACGTAGTACCATTATTCACAAAGGGTAGTAGGGATAAACCAGGGAATTACAGGCCAGTGAGCCTAACATCAGTGGTAGGGAAATTATTGGGAAAAATTCTGAGGGACAGAATTAGTCTCCACTTGGAGAGGCAAGGATAGTCAGCATAGCTTTGTCAGGGGGAGGTCATGTCTAACCAATTTGATTGAATTTTGAGGGGGTGACTAGGTGTGTGGATGAGGGTAGTGCAGTTGATGTAGTCTACATGGACTTCAGTAAAGCTTTTGACAAAGTCCCACATGGGAGACTGGTCAAGAAGGTAAGAGCCCATGCGATCCAGGGCAATTTGGCACATTGGATCCAAAATTGGCTTAGTGGCAGGAGGCAGAGGGTGATGGTCGAAGGTTGTTTTTGTGACTGGAAGCCTGTGTTCAGTGGTGTACCGCCGGGATCGGTGCTGGGTCCCTTGCTGTTTGTAGTGTACATTAATGATTTAGATATGAAGGTAGGAGGTACGATCAGTACGTTCGCAGGTGACACGAAAATTGGTGGAGTGGTAAATAGCAAGGAGGGAAGCCTCAGGCTACAGGACGATATAGACGGGATGGTTAGATGGGCAGAACAGTGGCAAATGGAATTTAACCCTGAAAAGTGTGAGGTGATGCATTTTGGGAGGACTAACAAGGCAAGGGAATACACAATGAATGGTCGGACCCTAGGAAGGACAGAGAATCAAAGGGACCTTGGTGTGCATGTACATAGATCTCTGAAGGCAGCAGGACAGGTAGATAAGGTGGTTAAAAAGGCATATGGGATACTTGCCTTCATTAGCCGAGGCATAGAATATAAGAGCAGGGAGGTTATGATGGAACTGTACAAAATGCTAGTTAGGCCACAGCTGGAATACTGTGTGCAGTTCTGGTCACCACACTATAGGAAGGATGTGATTGCATTAGAGAGGGTGCAGAGGGGATTCACAGAATCACAGAAATCACAGAAACACCACAGTGCAGATAGAGACCATTTCGGCCCATCGAGCCTGCACCGACACATATCCCACCCGATCCCCGTAACCCCTCATATTTTAATCCCCCTAACACTAATGGTCAATTTATCATGGCCAATCAACCTAACCCGCACATCTTTGGACCAGGATGTTACCTGGGATGGAGCATTTCAGCTATGAAGAGAGACTGGACAGGCTGGGGTTGTTTTCCTTAGAGCAGAGAAGGCGGAGGGGGGACCTGATTGAGGTGTACAAAATTATGAGGGGCATAGATAGGGTAGATAGAAAGGAACTTTTCCCCTTAGTAGAGGGGTCAATAACCAGGGGGCATAGTTTCAAGGTAAGGGGCAGGAGGTTTAGAGGGGATTTGAGGAAAAACTTTTTCACCCAGAGGGTGGTTGGAATCTGGAACTCACTGCCTGAAAGGGTGGTAGAGGCAGGAACCCTCACAACATTCAAGAAGCATTTAGATGAGCACTTGAAATGCCATTGCATACAAGGCTATGGACCAAATGTTGGAAAATGGGATTAGAATAGACAGAGCTTGATGGCCGGCGCAGACACGATGGGCCGAAGGGCCTCTTTCTGTGCTCTATAACTCTATGGCCTAGAAATTTGGTGGGCTGCGCTACCAGTTAGCGCCTAAAGAGGGCACTCAGTGGCTTTAGCGCCACTGGCCGCGCCTCCCGCGATATTTATCTGGGGCGCTAATGGCGGCGTTAACCTGTTGTGCTGCGCCGCCTCTGATGACATCATCGGTGTGCGCAGTGCTCCGCTACCGCCCCGTTCTCAATATTTGGCAGCGACCGCCTCTGTAGCGCCGTTCGCAAATGGTGCCCGGTTCACGGGGCCTTCCTGTGGTGGCAGTGGCGCAAATTAAGGTGGAGGTGCGGGGCGGCCATTTTTTTCAGCAGCCGCCTGCCAGCACCTCCGTCCCCGGCCTTCTGATCGCCCCCCGCGGCATTGCTGGCTGTTATCCGAGAGCCCGGCACTTCTCCTCGGTGCTGGGCTCTTTTGCCGGCACTCGCGATCTCCGATCGCGCTGGTGCAGGCCCCTCCCCCTTAAGAATGGGAGGAAGGCCTGCAGTACCGCAGCGCGCCATGCCGCAGCGTGTGGCGCTGCGGCACGTTGCGCTGCGATATTCAGTTTCAGCGCCCTAACAGGGACGCGGAGCGCCTCGAGCCTCGCCCCGTGTCCCTCTTGGGGCGCTCAAACTGAATTTCCGGCGGTCGCTACTGCTCCAAACGCTGCGCGAAATCCGGCGCGCAGGCGAGCTTGGCGCCTCGTTTGCGGCTCCACCCAATTTCTCCCCCTATGACTCTAATCACAAAACCCATATTGTGATCTGACTGAAACTCACAAACTTACTCAGACTCAATCACAAAAGCCCCCTCTATGATGTGACTGAAACATATAATCACCACTCCTGATCGGCTGTCTCTTGGCGTTGATTGTAGGCTCGAATCTTTCTCTTCACTGTTCTGCCGTTGGCTTCCTGCACCGCTGTCTTCGAAGTGCTCTTATTTTTAAACCAAAACCAACTTGCAGTATCTTGACACACATTTCCTGGCCCCCTCCTGAGCATACGATTCGTTTCAAAATGTGTGAATTGCCCCTGGTATTGTCCATTGATTAGAGATACCTCACTGACAATACAACCTTCCCAAAGTGACTGCGTATGCGAAGTTGTTGGCTTCTGTTAGCGTTCAAGGCCCGGCCCACTGTCTAGGCCTGCACTGAAACTAGTTATTTGGGGGCCATGGTCTAAGGTGAACAATGTAACCCCTTAAAATACATGAATATGCGGATGTTCTTGTTCAGATTTTCGATTGTCTGTGATCCAGTCATAGTTTCGGCTGCAATGTTTGAATTAACCCTTTATTGCCGAGCCCTTTTTGCGGGCTCTGCAGTTCTGGGTTTTTATATTTCATAGTCCAATATTTTTATCGATGGGTGGGGAGGAATCGATCCTACAGAGTTCAAAATATTGAAGTGAACACACCTGATGTTGAAGAACTAGGCATCTACAGTATCTATACCACTAGCGGCAATGCTAGCAGTCATGAGAAAGACTTCCGTACAAAACTTTTGATCAACCAGCAATCTATTGATATGTGTATCGACACGGTGACGGACTGCTCTATCATGAGTAAGGACATAAGTTTAATCAAGTACCACTTACAAAGAGTACCGTAGAGTTAAAAACCTACTCCGGAGAAATCCGAGAGACATGTGGACAAATGGAATGTACAGTTCAACACAATGGCCAGTTAGTAAAGCTGCCTATTACTGTAGCGAGCTACAACAACAGGCCAACCCTCATGGGCAAAGACTGGTCGAGAAAGTTAAAACTGGATTGGAAAAACATCTTCAGTGTAGATGCGTCAAAGGAGCGACTCGACACAATGCTGAACAAGTATGAAAGCATAAATAACAACAGAAATCGCTGGAAAAACTCAGCAGGCCAGGCAACATCTGTGGAGAGAGAAACAGAGTTAACGTTTCAGGTCGAAGGCCCTTCGTCAGAACTGAGAAAAAAGCAGGAAATGAAACGGATGAAAAAGCAAGTTTGGGAGCTGGGAAATGGGGGAGGGGGTGAAAAAACAAAAGGGAAGGTCTGTGAGAGGTGAAAAGATATTCAAGGCGAGACGAGATGGTAATAGGACAGGTAAAGAGACAAAGGATGGCTCTAGATGAAGTGTGAAATGCGCTGGCAGAGTGAGAGACAGCTGCCGTGTGGGAGAGAGAAAATAGGAAAAGGCACAAACCAAAAGTGTGGATAAAAAATATATAAAAATATGATGGGGGCCAAGGTTATGATCTGAAATTGTTGAACTCGACATTGAGTCCGGAAGGCTGTAAAGTGCCTAATCGGAAGATGAGGTGCTGTTCCTCGAGCTTACACTGAGCTTCCGTGGAACAATGCAAGAGCCCGAGTACAGGGAGGTCTGAGTGGGAATGGAGCGGTGAATTAAAGTGACAGGCGACCGGAAGCTCGGGGTCACCCTTACGGACTGAACGGAGGTGTTCCGCAAAGCGGTCGCCCAATCTGCGTTTGGTCTCCCCAATGTAGAGGAGACCACATCGTGAGCAGCGAATACAGTATACTAGATTGCAAGAAGTACAAGTAAATCGCTGTTTCACCTGGAAGGGGTGTTTGGGGCCCTGGACAGTGGGAAGGGGGGAGGTATAAGGGCAGGTGTTGCATCTCCTGTGCTTGCACGGGAGGGTGCCGGGCGAAGGGGAAGGGGTGCTGAGGGTGATAGAGGAGTGGACTAGGGTGTCTCGGAGGGAGCGGTCCCTACGGAATGCTGAAAGGGGAGGGGAGGGGAAGATGCATTTGGTGGTGGGATCACGTTGGAGATGGCGGACGATGATCCGTCGAATGTGGAGGCTGGTGGGGTGAAAGGTGAGGACAAGGGGAACCCTATCGTGGTTCCGGGAGGGAGGGGCAGGGGTGAGGGCAGAAGTGCGGGAGATAGAACGGACACGGTCGAGGGCAGTGTCAACCACGGTAGAGGGGAATCCTCGGTTGAGGAAAAAGGAAGACATGTCGGAAGCATTGGTGTGGAAGGTGGCATCGTCGGAGCAGATGCGGCGGAGACATATGTATGAAAGCATGTTCACAGACAGTTATGAGGGCATCACTGGGTATGACGCACAGATCCGCATCAAGTCCAACGCGAAGCCTGTCTATTGTAAGGCAAGGCCGGTCCCCTATGCCTTGAAAGGTCAGGTGGAGGAAGAGCTAGCGAAGCTCAGAGAGAACGGAGTGCTAGTAAAAACTGACAAAAGTGAATGGGTTATCTCGATCGTGGTAGTGCCCAAAGCAGACAAAACTGTACGCTTGTGCGGTGACTACAAAGTGTCAACCAAGCAGTTGACGATGAGCAGTACCTATTACCTACATCCCAAGATTTGTATGCAGCACTCTCTGGGTCAAAGGTTTTCTCCAAGCTTGACCTGTCACATGCTCAGCTGAATGTTGACAAAGAGAGTCAACAGTATCTCGCCATCAACACACGCAAGGGACTGTACTCATACAACCAAGCTGCTGTACAGTGTAAAGTCCTCCCCCGAAATCTTCCAGGCTACGATGGATAAGATTTTGCAAGGAGTTCCAAATTGCTTATGCGATCAAGACGATGTGCTGATCGCAACTGCACTGATGCACTGCAGCAACGCACCCAGGATTCTTCGGCAGCACCTCCCAAGCCCGCAACCTCTTCCACCTAGAAGGACAAGGGCAGCAAGCGCATGGGAACACCACCTCCATGTTCCCCTCGAAGTCACACACCATCCCGACTTGGAAATGTATCGGCCGTTCCTTCATCGTCGCTGGGTCAAAATCCTGGAACTTCCTCCCTAACAGCACTGTGGGAGGACCTTCACCACACGGACTGCAGTGGTTCAAGGCGGCGGCTCACCACCACCTTCTCGAGGGCAATTAGGGATGGGCAATAAATGCCGGCCTTGCCAGCGATGCCCACATACAAGGAACGAATTTTAAAAAAACACAAGTGGGGCGTAGGAACCGTGGTAGAGGTTGATGGAACCAAGATATTGTAGGCGTCTACGTACGCCTAGCAAAAAATACTGAACTCGGAGAGGTTCAACAGAAAAGGTTTAATTGTTGAGGCTGCATGCTGAACATAAAATGGAGTCAGAGACTACACAAAGTACGACTGCCTTTCATCAGCGCACAGCTTCGACTGCTCCTCCCCCGCTCTGGGCTTAACTATGTTGCAGATCGAGTTTCTTAAAGGTGTGATCCTTCTTAAAGGCATGACGCCTGATTTATAGTCTACGGACCGGAAAGCGGATTGTGTCCTTTCTGTGATCGGTGCGCCACACAGCTCCCCCCAGAATCCGCTAGTAGGGAGTGTACGAACCGGCGTGGCAGCTTGATGGCACGGCCAGAACGGCTCTTGGCGGTTGGTGTCGGGAGCGGGGCGGTCGGACGCGTCGGGCTCTTAGGCGGTCTGCCCCGCGGTGGGGGTTGGCCCACTTGAACGGGTTCATCGGGCTCTAGGTGTGCCAGCTTGAGCCGGTCGACCGACACCTTGTCAGTTCTGCCGCCCACTTCGAGGAGGAAGAACTTGTTCCCCGTCTGGAGTACCTTGTAGGGTCCGTCGTATGGGGGCCGTAGAGGTCCTCGGTGGACGTCATGGTGCACGAAAACAAATTTGGCCATGTGCAGGCTAGGTGGTACGCGGGTTGCTGGTTCGCCGTGCCGGTTGGTGGGTACCAGAGCGAACTGTTGTGCTCGGTTGGCGAAAGCGCGGCGTTGCTGGTCAGCCGACCAGGGGGTCGTGGCGGTGGGCAGGAACTCTCCGGGTACGCGCAGCGGCTGGCCGTACACGAGTTCCGCCGCCGAGGCTTGCAGGTCTTCCTTGACCGCGGAGCGTAGGCCGAGTAGCACCCATGGGAGGCGGTCGATCCAAGCCTCATCCTCGAGGCTGGCGCGGAGGGACGCCTTCATGGACCTGTGGAATCGCTCGCACAGTCCGTTGGCTTGGGGGTGGTAAGCCGTGGTGCGGTGAACGGCCACCCCGAGGTTTCGGGCGATGGCGGTCCACAAATCAGAGGTGAACTGCGGGCCTCTATCCGACGTCATGTCGGAGGGGTCGCCGAACCGAGCGACCCAGGTACCGATGAACGCCCTCGCGATGTCGGCGGTGGTGGTGGTCAGTGGAATGGCCTCGGGCCAGCGGGTGGTACGGTCCACGATTGTCAGCAGGTGCGTGTGACCTTGTGATAGCGGCAGGGGGCCGACGAGGTCGATGTGGACGTGGTCGAACCTTCTTCCTGGCACGGTGAACTCCTCGAGTGGGGCTTTGATGTGCTGGTGGATTTTGGCACGCTAGCAAGCTATGCAGGGTCTGGACCAGACGCGCACATCTTTGCGCAGGCCGCGCCAGACAAATCTGTTGGCCACCAGTCTAATGGACGCACGGGTGCCGGGGTGTGAGAGGCCGTGGACGATGTCGAACACCCGTTTTCGATAGGACGCCGGGACGGGGTTGCGCCAAGGAGGTGTCGCATTTGACTGTGACAGCGGAGGGGCCGCAGGCGACGTCGGTCAGTCGCAGCCCTGGGAGGGTTGTGGGCGCGGAGAGCAGATCGGGGTCGGTGCGTTGCTCCGCTGCCAGTTGAGCATAGTCCACTGCCAGGTGGGCGCCGTGGACGGCGGGGCGGGATAGGCAGTCGGCCACCACGTTGTCTCGACCGGAGACGTGCCGGATGTCCGTGGTGAATTTGGACACCGCGGCGAGCTGGCGTTGTTGCCTGGCTGACCACAGGTCCGCAGATTTCGCCATCGCAAATGTCAGGGGTTTGTGGTCGACAAACGCGGTGAAGGGGCGGCCCTCCAGAAGAAATCAAAAATGGCGGACTGCCAGGTACAGTGCGAGGAGCTCGCAGTATTTGGCCTCCGAGGGGCGCAGTTGGCGGCTGAAAAAGGCCAGCGGTTGCCAGGCCCCGTCGACCCACTGTTCGTACACGGCGCCGACCGCGTGGTCGGAGGCGTCCGTGGTGAGGGCCACCCTGGCTTTGGGTGAGCGAGCATGGTGGCGTCAGCGAGCACCTTTTTGATCGAGTCGAAAGCAGTCAACATGTCCACCGACCACTCGATCGCCATTCTGTCTTTCTTACCCCGGAGGGCTTCATGTAGGGGCCGCATGAGGGAGGCCACTCCAGGAATGAAGCGGTTGTAAAAGTTGATCATCCCCAAGAACTCCTGGAGGCCTTTGATGGTGGTAGGCCGGGGGAACTGCTGGACGGCTTGCACCTTGGCGGGCAGGGGAATGGCTCCGTCCTGCGTGATGTGGTGGCCGAGGAATTCGATCCTGCTGAGGCCGAATTGGCACTTGGCTGGGCTGATGATGAGCCCATGCTCACTGAGCCGCTGGAACAGGGTGCGGAGGTGCTCCATGTGTTCCTGCTTGGAGGAACTAGCTACCAGGATGTCATCCAGGTAGACAAAGAGGAACTTCAGGTCCCGGAGGACCGAGTCCATGAGCCGCTGGAAGGCCTGGGCCGCGTTTTTGAGGCCGAAGGGCATTCGGAGGAACTCGAATAGCCCAAAAGGGGTGATTATGGCCGTCTTGGGAACATCCGTGGGGTGGACTGGCACCTGATGGTAACCGCGCACCAGGTCGACTTTGGAGAAGACTGAGCGACTGGCCAGTCTAGCCGAGAAGTCTTGAATGTGCGGTATGGGGTACCGATCCGGCATGGTGGCGTCGTTTAGGCGCTGGTAGTCCCCGCAGGGGCGCCATCCCCCGTCGGGTTTGGTGACGATGTGGAGTGGGGAGGCCCAGGGGCTGTTGGAGCGGCGGATGATGCCGAGCTGTTCCATTGTGGCAAACTCGGCCCACGCGATCTCCAGCTTGGCCGGGTCCAGCCTGCGGGCGTGGGCATACACCGGTGGGCCTGTGGTGGGGATGAAGTGTTCTACCCCGTGCTTAGCAACCTTCGCGGAGAAGGTCGGGTTGGTGAGGGCTGGGAACTCAGCCAGGAGTGCTGAGTAGTCGTCCGTTGAGCGGGCGCGCCACTGCCGTGCCATTTCGGCGGGTTGGGGGGGGCCATGGCGCCCGGGATAGGTGACATGGTGTTCATGTCCACGAGGCGGTGCTGAGGCATGTCGACCAACAGGCCGTGGGCGCACAGGAAATCCGCACCGAGGAGCGGGGAGAGCACCTTGGCGGTGATAAACTCCCAGTGGTAGCGGCGGCCTGCGAGGTCGATGGTGACGGTGCGGGTGCCGTACGTCCGGATGTCGGTGCCGTTGGCGGCAGCCAGCGCAGGGCCGCGGCCGCCTCGTTGGATCTCGAGGGCGGATGCGGGTATGATGCTGCGCTGCGCGCCCGTGTCGCATAGGAAACGGCGTCTGGAGGCGCCGTCCGTAACATACAGCAGCGCACCTGCTTGCCCCACGGCCATCGTGTAGGCCGGTGTGGGGGCAGTTGGAAACGTGCAGGGATGGCTGCAGCGGCGTGCCCGTGCGCCGAACCGGGTATGGAAGTAGCAGTAGCCCTGGGTCGGAGGGCTTGGGGGACGTGGGGGCCTGGGGGGCCTCGTGGCCAAGCTGTGTGGCCGCGCGATAGAGGGTGGAGCACGCGCCGACGCTGCGGAGGTCAGGTCGGGGGTGACGGCGTGGTTGGAGCTGGCGGACAGGAGCTTATCGGCTTCGTCGGCCAGGGCCTCGAGGTCCGTGAGGCTGGACGCCACGATCGCCGGGCGGATGCTGGGAGGTAGTTGGCGGATAAAGAGCGTGCGGAAGAGGGAGCCGGGCGGTTTCTCGTCGGTCAGAGCAAGCATGTGTGAGAGCAAGTCTGACGGCGTGGAGTCACCGAGGCCCGGGAGGTCGAGGAGGTGGCAGTTACGCAAGAATTGGGAGGCTGTGAATTTTTTAATGAGCGCGGCCTTGAGGTGTGCGTACTTGCCTTCCTCCGGAGGGTTTTGGAGTGTTGTCCAGACTTTCCTAATTGTGGAGCTGCCCAGGGAGGCGAGGAGGTAGTCGTACATCATTGTGTCGGTGGTGATGCCGCGGAGTCGGAATTGCGATTCGGCTTGAAGGAACCAGGCAGTGGCCAGGTTCTCCCAGAACTCCGGCAGCTTCACAGAAACTGCGTTTGTGTCAGCCATGGTTACGCTTAGGAGTCATCCTGAGCATCGGGGTCACCAATGTAGACGTCTACGTACTCCTAGCAAAAAATACTGAACTCGGAGAGGTTCAACAGAAAAGGTTTAATTGTTGAGGCTGCATGCTGAACACAAAATGGAGCCAGAGACTACACAAAGTACGACTGCCTTTCATCAGTGCACAGCTTTGACTGCTCCTCCCCCGCTCTGGGCTTAACTATGTTGCAGATCGAGTTTCTTAAAGGTGTGATCCTTCTTAAAGGCATGACGCCTGATTTATAGTCTACGGACCGGAAAGCGGATTGTGTCCTTTCTGTGATCGGTACGCCACAATATATTTGGTTGATCTTGGTGACAACATCTGAAGTGTTCATGGAGATCAAATGATCTCTGCCAGAGATGAACCAAGACGTGATCGTGAACCACTTGATCACGAACACATACATGAGTTTGACTCCATTCAGACTTCAGTAACTGAAGTACCAGGTTCAAGCAAGTCTGAGATGGAAACAGGACCATCTCGGATGTCGGAACCAAAACAAAACAGCCCGAAAATTGGTTCCACTCCAAAATCTTCTGTAAGGAGATCAGGAAGGCTCTGCAAACCGGTTATTAAACTGGATTTGTAGTTCATTTCAAAAGAAAAAAAGCCAAGAGTCATTGTTATGTGGTACATGTACTATTGAAAAAAGATCTTTACTTTATAGATGCACTTTATATTATGTTTAAAAACAAAAGAGAATAAGTAAAGCCAACAAATATATTAAGGCATATTAATATTTATTGTCTGACACTTATTAGTATCCATGTATAAGATACTGTAATAAAATGACATACCAAGAAAGATAAAAGCAGTTTTGTTATATTTGAGGAAGGAACACACACTTTTTTTTGGTGGGGGGGGGAAGCAGTGTAATGTATGCACGGAGTTCTGTATGAGCATGTGCAGTGTGCACTGGCCTAATAAACACAGACATAAACATCATGTCGTCGGCCCTCATTTGTTCTACACAAATATATTAGTCAGGAAGATCCCAGGTGAGGTGGTGAACAGTCAGGAAGGTCCCAGGTGAGGTGGTGAGCAGTCAGGGAGATCCCAGGTGAGATGGCAAACAGTCAGGAAGATCCCAGGTGAGGTGGTGAACAGTCAGGAAGGTCCCAGGTGAGGTGGCAAACAGTCAGGAAGGTCCCAGGTGAGGTGGCAAACAGTCAGGAAGGTCCCAGGTGAGGTGGCAGTCAGGGAGATCCCAGGTGAGGTGGCAAACAGTCAGGAAGGTCCCAGGTGAGGTGGCAGTCAGGGAGATCCCAGGTGAGGTGGCGAGCAGTCAGGGAGATCCCAGGTGAGGGGGACGAGCAGTCAGGGAGATCCCAGGTGAGGGGGGTGAGCAGTCAGGGAGATCCCAGGTGAGGGGGGGCGAGCAGTCAGGGAGATCCCAGGTGAGGTGGCGAGCAGTCAGGGAGATCCCAGGTGAGGGGGGCGAGCAGTCAGGGAGATCCCAGGTGAGGTGGCGAGCAGTCAGGGAGATCCCAGGTGAGGGGGGAGAGCAGTCAGGGAGATCCCAGGTGAGGTGGCGAGCAGGCAGGGAGATCCCAGGTGAGGTGGCGAGCAGGCAGGGAGATCCCAGGTGAGGGGGGCGAGCAGTCAGGGAGATCCCAGGTGAGGCGGGCGAGCAGTCAGGGAGATCCCAGGTGAGGCGGGCGAGCAGTCAGGGAGATCCCAGGTGAGGGGGGCGAGCAGTCAGGGAGATCCCAGGTGAGGGGGGCGAGCAGTCAGGGAGATCCCAGGTGAGGTGGCGAGCAGTCAGGGAGATCCCAGGTGAGGGGGGAGAGCAATCAGGGAGATCCCAGGTGAGGTGGCGAGCAGTCAGGGAGATCCCAGGTGAGGGGGGAGAGCAGTCAGGGAGATCCCAGGTGAGGTGGCGAGCAGGCAGGGAGATCCCAGGTGAGGTGGCAAGCAGGCAGGGAGATCCCAGGTGAGGGGGGCGAGCAGTCAGGGAGATCCCAGGTGAGGGGGGCGAGCAGTCAGGGAGATTCCAGGTGAGGGGGCGAGCAGTCATGGAGATCCCAGGTGAGGGGGGCGAGCAGTCAGGGAGATCCCAGGTGAGGGGGCGAGCAGTCAGGGAGATCCCAGGTGAGGTGGCGAGCAGTCAGGGAGATCCCAGGTGAGGGGGGGCGAGCAGTCAGGGAGATCCCAGGTGAGGTGGCGAGCAGTCAGGGAGATCCCAGGATAGGGGGGCGAGCAGTCAGGGAGATCCCAGGTGAGGGGGGCGAGCAGTCAGGGAGATCCCAGGTGAGGGGGGCGAGCAGTCAGGGAGATCCCAGGTGAGGGGGGCGAGCAGTCAGGGAGATCCCAGGTGAGGGGGGCGAGCAGTCAGGGAGATCCCAGGTGAGGGGGACGAGCAGTCATGGAGATCCCAGGTGAGGGGGGCGAGCAGTCAGGGAGATCCCAGGTGAGGGGGCGAGCAGTCAGGGAGATCCCAGGTGAGGTGGCGAGCAGTCAGGGAGATCCCAGGTGAGGGGGGCGAGCAGTCAGGGAGATCCCAGGTGAGGGGGGCGAGCAGTCAGGGAGATCCCAGGTGAGGGGGGCGAGCAGTCAGGGAGATCCCAGGAGAGGCGGTGAACAGTCAGGGAGATCCCAGGTGAGGGGGGCGAGCAGTCAGGGAGATCCCAGGTGAGGGGGGCGAGCAGTCAGGGAGATCCCAGGTGAGGGGGGCGAGCAGTCAGGGAGATCCCAGGTGAGGGGGGCGAGCAGTCAGGGAGATCCCAGGTGAGGGGGGCGAGCAGTCAGGGAGATCCCAGGTGAGGTGGCGAGCAGTCAGGGAGATCCCAGGTGAGGGGGGCGAGCAGTCAGGGAGATCCCAGGTGAGGGGGGCGAGCAGTCAGGGAGATCCCAGGTGAGGGGGCGAGCAGTCAGGGAGATCCCAGGTGAGGGGGGCGAGCAGACAGGGAGATCCCAGGTGAGGTGGCGAGCAGTCAGGGAGATCCCAGGTGAGGGGGGCGAGCAGTCAGGGAGATCCCAGGTGAGGGGGGCGAGCAGTTAGGGAGATCCCAGGTGAGGTGGTGAACAGTCAGGGAGATCCCAGGTGAGGTGGTGAGCAGTCA
Organism: Somniosus microcephalus; assembly: GCF_052327205.1. Lineage (NCBI taxonomy): Eukaryota > Metazoa > Chordata > Chondrichthyes > Squaliformes > Somniosidae > Somniosus > Somniosus microcephalus. Next base: position 45,332,544 of record NW_028225179.1, read on the forward strand.
GGGAGATCCCAGGTGAGGGGGGCGAGCAGTCAGGGAGATCCCAGGTGAGGTGGCGAGCAGTCAGGAAGATCCCAGGTGCGGTGGTGTCACCAGGAAGCGAAAGGCGAGGTGGCGAGCAGTTGCCAGTCGAGCGGTGTCCCTTTCCACGCAGAACAGTCCAGCTCTTCGAATGCCCCTTTATCAGGCCCAAATAAACCTTCATTTGGAAAGGCATGGGTTAAATCAAGGAGAGCCCGCATGGATTTGTTAAAGGCAAATCGTGTCTGACTAACTCAATTCAACGCTTTGTTGAGGTAACAGGGAAGGTTGATCAAGGTAATGCAGCAGATGTATATATGGACTTTCGGAAGGCATTCGCCAAAGTGCCACTCAGGAGGCTTGTTATGATGATGGAAGCCCATGGAATTAAGGGGAAAGTCGCAGGGTTGAGGTGACCGGTTATGAGGCGAGATTGGAAAAGTTAGGACTGTTCTCCTTGGAACAGTGAAGGCGATGAGGTGACCTAATAAAGGTTTTCAAGATGACGAGAGGTTTTGATAGGAAACAACTATTCCCTCTGGCGGGTGGGTCAGGAGATCAATACATTTTGGTAGGAAGAATAAGGAGACCACCTACTCCTTGGAAAACAGTATCTAAATGGGGTAGAGGAGCAGAGAGATCTGCGGGTACAGATACGCAGATCACTAAAAGTATGACACAGGCTAATAAGGCCATAAAAAAGCAAACAAAGCACTGGGGTTCATTTCTAGAGGGATAGAATTGAAAAGCAGAGAAATTATGTTAAACTTGTATCGAACCTTGGTTAGACCACACTTGGAGCACTGTGCACAGTTCCGATCTAGTTAGACCACACTTGGAGCACTGTGCCATGTTCTGGTCTGGTTAGACCACACTTGGAGCACTGTGCACAGTTCTGGTCGGGTTAGACCACACTTGGAGCACTGTGCACAGTCCTGGTCTGGTTAGACCACACTTGGAGCACTGTGCACAGTTCTGGTCTGGTTAGACTACTCTTGGAGCACTGTGCACAGTTCTGGTCTGATTAGACCACACTTGGAGCACTGTGCACAGTTCTGCTCTGGTTAGACCACACTTGGAGCACTGTGCACAGTTCTGGAGGAGAACTTGGAGTGGGAGGGGGAGGATCCAGTTGTTGTGGTCCACGTAGGAACCAGCGACATAGGTAGAACTAGGAATAAGGTTCTGCTGAGGGTGTTTGAGCAGCTAGGATCCAAATTAAAAAGCAGAACCACAAAGGTAATAATCTCTGGATTGTTACCTGAGCCACGTGCAAATTGGCATAGGGACAAACGGATTAGAAGGTTAAATGCATGGCTCAAAGAGTAGTGTGGGAGCAGGGGTTTTGCTTCAGGAGGCACTGGCACCAGTACTGGGGAAAGAGAGAGCTGTTCCGTTGGGACAGGCTACACTTAAACCGGGCTGGAACCGGTGTCCTGGTGGACCTTATAACTAGGACAGTAAACAGGGCTTTAAACTAATGAAGTTGGGGGGGGGGGGGGGGGAGGATCCATGAAAGTAAATTTAAAAGCAGCAAGAGAAATGTCAAGGCTCTCCCTCAGTACTGCCCCTCCGACAGTGCAGCACTCCCTCAGTACTGACCCTCCCAAAGTGTGGCGCTCCCTCAGTACTGACCCTCCCACAGTGTGGCGCTCCCTCAGTACTGCCCCTCCGACAGTGCAGCGCTCCCTCAGTACTGCCCCTCCGACAGTGCGGCGCTCCCTCAGTACTGACCCTCCGACAGTGCGGCGCTCCCTCAGTACTGCCCCTCCCACAGTGCGGCGCTCCCTCAGTACTGCCCCTCCGACAGAGCAGCGCTCCCTCAGTACTGCCGGGAGTGTCGGCGACATTGTGGGCTCAAGTCTCTGGAGTGCGTGGGAACTTGAACCCACAACCTTCTGACATGCCTGACAAATCCATTTTGGTACAGGGAGTGAGAGTCTGATATAAAACAGAGTGGAGTACAGGAAACTCTCTGGTATCCGGCACCGACGGGACGGGATGGTGCCGGTTGATTAAAAATTCCAGAAGGTGGAGAGGGTTATCTACCGAGGATATTTTTAACAAACAAAAAAAAATGTGCAGTATACAGTAATTGGGTATAACAACAGAAGATGCTGGAAAAACTGGAAATGGGGGAGGGGATGTCTTTCACTCTGCCAGCGCATTTCACACTTCATCTAGAGCCATTGTTTGTTTCTTTACCTGTCCTATTACCATCTCATCTCACCTTGAATATCTCTTAATGTCTCTTCTTTCATCCCCTCCCCCATTTCCCAGCCCCCCAAACTGCCTTTTAATCTGTTTCATTTCCTGCCCTTTTTTCTCAGTTCTGATGAAGGGTTTCGACCTGAAACGTTGACTCTATTTCTCTCTCCACGGATGTTGCCTGGCCTGCTGAGTTTTTCCAGCATCTTCTGTTGTTACTTCGGATTTCCAGCACCCGCAGTATTTTGCTATCGTACAGTAATTGGGGACTCACCTACAGAATGTTGTGTTAAATGGATGGTGGAAGATGCTTAAGTACAGTTCTGCCAGTTGAGGGTAATCCATAACTCTTCCTTTTTGCTTGGACCAACTTTTGGGAATTCCATAATGCAAGATGGGGGAGATAATTCACGATAAAGATGGAGAGACACACAGAAAAATGGCGGATCGGGAAAGACTCCCGGCAGCGCGGGAGAGTCAGACTCCTGTTATTGAGGTGTTCGGAATTCCGACAGCGCCAAGAAGCCGAGTAGTGGCAGTTTGGAGAACTACCCCCACTGACTAACTCGGCCACCGTGGGATACTCGGACTCGGACTCGACAACATTTCCGGTTATTGAGGTGTTGTTTTCGGAGTATGAATTTTGCTGGTTAATAGAGAATTCCGGATATTTAGGTGCCGTTTAAACGAGAGTTTCCTGTGACAGAGAGAGAGCGAGAGAGAGAGAGAGTGTGTCCTGTATAAAACCCGGAGCGGATTAGTGCAGATTAGGGCCCCCTCAGAAGCCCCCCCGGCTTCGGGGCCAGCTGCAGGAGCTCTTGCAGCCAGCACACGGTTCGCCTCTTGCACTCATCCCAAGGGAAGAGCGGGTGGTAGCCGAAGTGCCGGGCGGCCTTGTCCGTCCGCACAGTGAAGGTGGTGGAGACGATGGCCAGTGTGAAGCGATTGAGGTATGGCGCGAAGGTGCAGAAGGGGCGGAGGATGAACTGGAGCAGGTCGCCCAGGCAGGCCAGCAGGTAGATGAGGAGAAAGGGCAGCAGCGGCCTCCCCCGGCCGATCAGCCGCACACCACAGGGCTCCAGGAACTCCATGTTGAAATCCAGGTAGCTCTTGTCCGGCGACTCGTCGTAGCTGTAATAGACTTGCCCCCCCAGCAACCCCGGCTTCTCCTGAAGGGCCCTGGCGGCCAATAGGTGCATCCAAGCCACGTTTCCTAGAAGGGGGGGGGGGGAGGATGGGAAGGGGAAGAGAGTCAACGCACGCACGCTTCCTTTCACCCGTGACCCGCCAGCCCTGCCCTCTCCCTACCGCTGAGGCGGAGGCTCTGCATTAGCAACCGGCCCTTCAGCCCCTCCAGCCTGGCCGCAATTGTACAGGGCCTTGATGAGACCACACCTGGAGCACTGCACACAGTTTTGGTCTCCTTATCTAAGGAAGGATATACTTCCCTTGGAGGTGGTGCAACAAAGGCTCACTAGATTGAATCCTGGGATGAGAGGGCTGTCCTATGATGAGAGATTGTGTAGAATGGGCCGATACTCTCTGGAGTTTAGAACAGTGAGAGGTGATCTCAGTGAAACATAATCGATTCTGAGGGGGATTGACAGGGTAGATGCTGAGAGGCTGTTTCCCCAGACTGGAGGGTCTAGAACTAGGGAACATAGTCTCAGGATAAGGGCCGGCCATTTAAGACTGAGATGAGGAGGAATTTCTTCACTCAGAGGGTGGTGAATCTTTGGAATTCTCTGCCCCAGAGGGCAGTGGATGCTTAGTCGTTTAGTATATTCAAGAGAGAGATCGAAAGATTTTTGGACTCTAGGGGAATCAAGGGATATGGAGATCAGGCGGGAAAGTGAAGTTGAGGTCGAAGATCAGCCATGATCTTATTGAATGGCGGAGCAGGCTCGAGGGGCAGAATGGCCGACTCCTGCTCCTAATTCTTAGGTTATGTTACCTGCCATTCTATCTGACATTAGGAACAGGAGGAGGCCCTTCGGCACCTCATGCCGGCCCTCTGGCCCCTCGTGCCGGCCCTCTGCTGTTTCCTGTAGAGGGCACTTAGAAGCTAAACCGACAAAGCTCACAGTGCCGGTGGGTGGGGGGGGGGGGTGGGAGCGGGTGGGTCATGCAGCCCACTGTCCCAGCTTGACTAACCCACATAGTCATCCCCCCCTCGGGTTCAACCGCGGTAGGCCCGAGACGGACCAGGCACCCACCTAGTTGTGAAGCCTGCTCATTCATCACACTCAGCATGGCGAAACCGCGCGCGCACGTGTGTGTGTGTGCCCACCTATCTCATAGTCAGAGTCAGAACGGCACAGAAGGAGGCCATTCGGCCCATTGACTCTGCGTCAGTTCTCCGCAGAGCAATCGAGTCAGTCCCATTCCCCCGCTCTATCCCCGTAGCCCTGCAAGTTTATTTCCCTCAAGTGCCTATCCAGTCTCCCCTTGAAAACATTGAGTGTCTCCGCTTCCACCACTTCCGTCGGCAGCGAGTTCCAGGTCCTCACCACTCGCTGCGTAAAAAAGTTTTTCCTCACATCCCCCCTGTATCTCTTGCCCAAAACCTTAAATCTGTGTCCCCTAGTCCTTGTACCATCAACTAGTGGGAACAACCTTTCCCCGTCTAGCCTATCCAAACCCATCATAATCTTGTACACCTCCATCAAACCACCCCTCAACCTCCTTTGCTCTAATGAAAACAAATCCAGCTTCTCCAACCTGTCCTTGTAGCTAAGATTCCCCCATCCCCGGAACCATTCTGGTAAATCTCCTCTGCACCCTCTCAAGGGCCTTCACATCTTTCCTAAAGTGTGGTGACCAGAACTGGACACAATACTCCAGTTGTGGCCTAACCAGCGCTTTATAAAGGTTCAACATAACTTCTCTGTATGAATTTAATTTTTGAACATAAGGGTGCTTAAAAGCTAAATCGGCGTAGCTGGCAGTGCTGGTGAGGGGCGGCCATCAAGGTCAATGTGCAAGCGTGACCTACCCACGTAGACGCGTCCCATTTGAACCGTGGTAGGCCCGAGACGGACCAGGCGCCCGCCCAGCCGCGAGGCCCGTTCGTACAACATCCTCAGCATGGTGAAGCCCTCGCCGTAGATCCCCGTCGGCCTCAGGGCACACGTGTGCAGCTTTCTCCCACCTGCGACCTGCGGGCAAAGCATCCAGAACCGTCCCTTAGTCATGCTTTCCCCTCACTTTAAAAAAAAAAAAAAAAATCATTCCTGGGATGTGGGCGTCGCTGGCATTTATTGCCTATCCTTAATTGCCCCTCAAGAAGGTGGCGGTGAGCTGCCTCCTTGAACCACTGCAGTCCGTACACTGGCATCTATCCGACAATGTGGAAAACTGCCCAGGTATGTCCCGTCCACAAAAATCCAACCCAGCCAATTACCGCCCCATCAGTCCACTCTCAATCATCAGCAAAGTGATGGAAGGTGTCATCGACAGTGCTATCAAGCGGCACTTACTCACCAATAACCTGCTCACTGATGCCCAGTTTGGGTTCCGTCAAGACCATCGGCTCCCGACCTCATTTCAGCCTTGGTCCAAACATGGACAAAGGAGCTGAATTCCAGAGGTGAGGTGAGAGTGACTGCCCTTGACATCAAGGCAGCATTTGACTGAGTGTGGCATCAAGGAGCCCGAGTAAAACTGAAGTCAATGGGAATTGGGGGGAAAAACGCTTCACTGGCTGGAGTCATACCTAGCACAAAGGAAGATGGTTGTGGTGGTTGAAGGTCAATCATCACAGCCCCGGGACATCGCAGCAGGAGTTCCTCAGGGCAGTGTCCTAGGCCCAAACCATCTTCAGCTGCTTCATCAATGACCTTCCCTCCAACATAAGGTCAGAAATGGGGATGTTCACTGATGACTGCACAGTGTTCAGCGCCATTCACAACAACTCAGATAATGAGGCAGTCCATGCCCGCATGCAACAAGACCTGGATGACATTCAGGCTTGGCCTGATGAGTGGCAGGCAACATTTGCGTCACACAAGTGCCAGGCAATGACTATCTCCAACAAGCGAGAGTCTAACCACCACCCCTTGACATTCAACGGCATTACCATCACTGAATCCCCCACCATCAACATCCTGGGGGTCACCATTGACCAGAAACTTAACTGGACCAGCCACATAAATACTGTGGTAACTGTGGTGTATGTAACCTGTTCCACCTTAAGAGAACTTAAGCCTGTTCCACCTTAAGAGATGTACTACTTTCTCTGGCTGCTGTATACGTAATACCGGTGGTGACCACCGGTATATAAGCACTGTGTAGTAAGATTGTATTTCAGATAGTCCTGACCTCCAACCAGTAAAGACCTGTTGAACTTTAAGCTTGTAGCCTGTGTGTTATTAATTACAACTAGAACACACAGACTTTACAGTGGCGACGAGTCAGATTCTTACCCTGCGGCAGTTATATCCACGGCAGCTTCGTCTACAGAACGGACGTCGAAGAGAGGTTTCCACCCTCATCACCCTGCTGGAAGACACGTCGCGCGGCAGACATCGAGAAACCAGAGTGCAGAAGACATCCTGAACTCGAAGCCTCCATCAGCGGCTGTCAGCTATCTTCTTCCTACCTCGGTAGTGGGTAAGCCGGGCAGCGACGCGACCAGAAAATCGGCCGCGTTGGCTGTACAGACGGGGAGGGAAGACGGAGGAATAAGGGCGGTGAGATCGATCGCGACCAGAGATAAGGGCCGGGCCGCATTCGGGCCGAAAGGCGCAGCGCGGGGACATCGATCGCGGCTGGTGATAAGGGCCGGGCCGCATTCGGGCTAAAAAGGCGCAGCGTCTGGGGGCAACTGAAGGCGCGAGAGCCGCGGTGAAGCGGAGACAGCGTCAGGGGAAGGGTGAAGACCGCCAAGCACGGGAAAACCGCCATTTTGTAGGCGGAGGACGAAGACAAGAGCGCGGAAGCCGCCATCTTGGATAAAAATAAAAATAAATTAAATTGCAACGATGCCTAGACATGGGAACATTAATACCTTTGATAGCGACATCGAAGATTGGGCTATGTATGTAGAACGCATACAAAATTATTGTAAAGCAAATAAAATCCCAGATGCAGAGAAAGCACTAACATTATTAAACTTAATGGGTGCGAAGACATACGGGCAATTGAAACACCTTGTATCACCAGATGAACCGGCGGATAAGACGTTCGAGGAGATTGTTACTGTCCTGAAAAATCACCTAAACCCCACGCCGCTGATGCTAGCGGAACGATTTAAATTTTACAGCAGAAGGCAGCTGAAGGATGAAAGCAATGCTGAATATTTAATGGAATTGCGTAAGCTAGCAAAGTACTGTCAATTCGGAACGAGATTGACAGAGGCGCTACGAGATAAATTTGTCTGTGGTTTATTAAAAGAAGATACACAAAAGCGATTGCTCGAGGAGAATGAGCTGACGCTTGAGAAAGCAGTCACTATGGCAGCAGCACACGAAGCCGCAGCGAGAGGCATGGCAGTAATGCAGCTACGGTCACCGGAACTCAGTACAAATAAATTGGGTTTGAGTACTGTAAAATGTTATCGTTGCGGAAAGACAACGCACGATCAGAACCAGTGTTGGTTTAAAAACCAAGAATGCAGAACGTGTGGCAGGCTTGGCCACATAGCTAAAGTATGCCGGTCAGGAAAGAAGACCAGCAACAAAAAGTCACCGCAAGGAAAATACATAAAGGTACACAAGGTGACAAAGAACAGTTTGACCGAACAGAAGTCAGATTCAGACACTAGCAGTAATGAACTGGGTAGCTTAAGAGTACACAACGTTGGTAAGGATGCAGATCTCCAGACAATTTGGGTCACCCTTCAGATAGCAGGAGTCCAAGTAAAGATGGAATTGGACACTGGATCGGCATTGACAGTCATGAATAAGAAAGATTACAAAAGGTTATTCCAACATATTCCCCTACGGGATACGGAGATTATATTGAAAACATACATGGGGCAAAGAGTGTACCCCGTCGGAAAGATAGAGGTAAAAGTGGTCCACAAGGGCGAAGAAAGCCAAGTAATGGACTTATATGTGCTACCTGAAGGAGGTCCACCACTACTGGGACGGGAGTGGATTAGGAAAATGAATATGGACTGGCACTCCTTGAAGGCACTAACGGTAGATTCCGGGGAAACAGATGTCAAACCTAAACGATTGTCCAGAATATTGGATGATGCTAAAGAGGTGTTCCAGCAGGGACTGGGAACACGGAGAGGAATTACGGCAAACATCAAGATTGATGAACATGCACAACCAAAATTTTTTAAAGCCAGACCGGTACCCTATGCAATACGACCTACTGTAGAAGTGGAACTGGAAGCGCTAGAACGTTCAGGTGTACTGTCTAAGGTAGATTGGAGTGAGTGGGCTACGCCCATTGTTCCCGTTATGAAACGTCCTTCGAGCAACAAACCAGGAGAACCAGGGAAGGTTCGCATCTGTGGAGATTTCAAAATCACCGTTAATCCGGTGCTTCACACGGTGCAGTATCCGCTTCCGCGGATTGAGGATATTTTTGCTTCGTTGTCTGGCGGGAAACACTTCACCAAGATAGACCTGGCGCAGGCGTACTTGCAGATGGAGGTTGAAGAAGAGTCACGCCAATACCTCACGATCAACACACATCAAGGTTTGTACCGGTACAATAGACTGGTTTTTGGAGTGGCATCGGCTCCAGCAATTTGGCAGAGGGCCATGGAGCAGGTATTACAGGGAATTCCAGGCACACAATGTTACCTGGACGATATTCTGATTACAGGTGATGGTGATGAAGAACACCTCGCAAACTTGGAACTGGTGCTCAACAGACTGAAAGAGTATGGACTTAGAGTTAATCGGCAGAAATGTGAGTTCTTTCAGAAGCGGATCTCGTACTGTGGTCATGTCATTGACCGGGAGGGGCTTCATAAGTCTCCTGACAAGATAGAGGCAGTTGTAAAGGCTCCCGCTCCGGATAATGTCTCTCAGTTGAGGTCGTTTCTAGGATTGATTAACTATTACCATAAATTTCTACCAAATCTATCCACGGTACTGCACCCGCTAAACGCTCTTTTACAGAAGGGGGTACCATGGGAATGGAGCGAAAACTGTAAGAAGGCATTTCGCAAAAGCAAAGAATTGATCACCTCAGAGGAAGTGTTGGCTCACTTCAACCCGACACTGCCTATTCGGTTGGCTTGTGATGCTTCTCCATATGGTATTGGGGCAGTACTCTCACACAAGTTGCCAAATGGTACGGAAAGGCCAGTCGCGTTTGCATCCAGATCATTGACCTCCGCTGAGCGCAACTATGCGCAGATCGATAGGGAGGCTCTCAGCCTTGTATGGGGAGTGAAGAAGTTTAATCATTACCTGCAGGGCCAAAAATTCACACTTCTGACAGACCATCAGCTGTTGGTATCCATTTTTAACCCTAAGAAGAGTGTTTCAGTGATGACAGCACAGCGTCTCCAGAGATGGTCCCTTTTCCTAGGGGCACATCAATATCAAATAGAATTCAAAGGTACGAAGCAGCATGGCAATGCTGATGGGCTGTCGCGCCTGCCACTACCTGAAGAAGAAGAAACGATGAAAGTTGACCCTGTTGAGTTATTTCATTCGACCATCATCGAGTGTTTACCAGTCACCAATGCAAGTATTGAAAGAGAAACCAGGAACGACCCGACACTGTCCAGAGTCTACGAGGTGACAGTGAAAGGATGGCCAACACGTGGTGATCCTCTGTTACCGGCATTCTCGGCAAGGCGAGACCAGCTGTCCGTCTGCCATGGTACTTTGATGTACGGGACAAGAGTGATTATTCCTCCCGAGTTAAGGGAAAGAGTTCTAAAAGAACTGCATGAAGGTCATCTGGGGGGAGTTAAGATGAAAAGTCTTGCTAGGGCTTATGTATGGTGGCCGGGTATTGACCAACAGATAGAGGAGTTGACGAAAAGCTGCGCTGGGTGCCAAAAAGTGCAAAATGCACCTCCGATCGCACCACTACACCCATGGGAATGGCCTTCAGCCCCATGGCAACGCGTACATATTGACTTTGCTGGTCCATTCATGGACTCCATGTTCCTAATTGCGGTGGACGCACATTCCAAATGGCCAGAAGTGATCAAGATGAATACCACTACTTCAGAAAAGACAATTGCGGTGTTAAGAACAATATTCGCAAGGAACGGATTGCCAGGACAGATCTGTTCGGACAACGGACCACAGTTCGTGTCGGAAGAATTCCAAAAATTCTTAAAGAAGAATGGGGTGAAACATTATACCTCTGCCCCATATCATCCGGCGACAAACGGGTTGGCCGAGAGATTTGTCCAAACATTCAAAAAGGCAATAAAGGCCATGAACGATGACCAGATTCCGCTACAGCACAAGGTGGACAATTTCCTAATGGCGTATCGAAACGCTGCTCATGCAGTGACTAACCAAAGTCCTGCCATGATGTTTTATAACAGGAGGTTGCGGTCCAGGTTGGACGTGTTAAAACCAAATGTGCGGAGGGAAGTGGAAAACAAACAGTTCCGGCATATTAATAACAAGTCCACTCGAAGTTTCGAAGTAGGACAACCAGTGTTGGCAAGGGGCTATGGAAACGAAAAATGGCAGCCCGGAACAATTCGGGCCAGACAAGGACCTCTGATGTACACAGTAGATATTGGTAACAATGTGATAAGGCGTCATGCGGATCAACTGGTAGAATCAAGAGCAAAGGTCGAACCCATGGTTGCGACAGAGACAACTGTGGAAGACGTTAATGAACCTGAAGCATCTACCTCGGCAGGGACTGTACCTGATGATGACGTCCAATACATAGGAAACCAACAAGAAGAGTCACCTCAGCAACAAGAATCAGAGACCACTGAAAGGCGTTATCCAGACCGAATCAGAAGGCCTCCTGAGAGACTGAACCTTTGAACTGTTTATACCTGAAGTTATATATGTATATATGTTATGATATTATGTTAAATGGGGATATGACTATTAAGCTAAAAAGGGAGGATTGTGGTGTATGTAACCTGTTCCACCTTAAGAGAACTTAAGCCTGTTCCACCTTAAGAGATGTACTACTTTCTCTGGCTGCTGTATACGTAATACCGGTGGTGACCACCGGTATATAAGCACTGTGTAGTAAGATTGTATTTCAGATAGTCCTGACCTCCAACCAGTAAAGACCTGTTGAACTTTAATCTTGTAGCCTGTGTGTTATTAATTACAACTAGAACACACAGACTTTACAGTAACAAGAGCAGGTCAGAGGCTAGATATTCTGCAGTGAGTGTCTCACCTCCTGACTCCCCAAAGCCTTTCCACCGTCTACAAGGCACAAGTAAGGAGTGTGATGGAATAGTCTCCACTTGCCTGGATGAGTGCAGCTCCAACAACACTCAAGAAGCTCGACACCATCCAGGACAAAGCAGCCCGCTTAATTGGCACCCCATCCACCAGTGTAAACATTCACTCCCTCCACCACCGGCGTACCGTGGCTGCAGTGTGTACCATCTACAAGATGCACTGCAGCAACTCGCCAAGGCTTCTTCAGCAGCACCTCCCAAACCCACGAATTCTTCCACCTAGGAGAACAAGGGCAGCAGGCGCATGGGAACACCACCACCTCCAAGTTCCCCTCCAAGGCACACATCATCCCGACTTAGAAGTATATCACTGATCCTTCATCGTCGCTGGGTCAAAATCCTGGCACTCCCTCCCTAACAACACTGTGGGAGCACCTTCACCACACGGACTGCAGCGGTTCAAGAAGGCGGCTCACCACCACCTTCTCGAGGGCAATTAGGGATGGGCAATAAATGCTGGCCTTGCCAGCGACGCCCACATCCAATAAATGAATTTTTTAAAAATTTTAAAGTCCGTTTTTTTTAAACGCTCCTTTGAATTTACTCCTGGTGCCTTTGATTCCTGGAGACACCAGTTATACTATCTTGGAGGGTTGGCAGCGCCACTCCAGACCCCTTTTAAAGAGAGAGTCTCTCCATCAGGGACCCCTTTTAAAGAGGGAGTCTCACCATCAGGGACCCCTTTTAAAGAGAGTCTCACCATCAGGGACCCCTTTTAAAGAGAGAGTCTCACCATCAGGGACCCCTTTTAAAGAGAGAGTCTCACCATCAGGGACCCCTTTTAAAGAGCGAGTCTCACCATCAGGGACCCCTTTTAAAGAGGGAGTCTCACCATCAGGGACCCCTTTTAAAGAGCGAGTCTCACCATCAGGGACCCCTTTTAAAGAGGGAGTCTCACCATCAGGGACCCCTTTTAAAGAGCGAGTCTCACCATCAGGGACCCCTTTTAAAGAGGGAGTCTCACCATCAGGGACCCCTTTTAAAGAGAGAGTCTCACCATCAGGGACCCCTTTTAAAGAGAGAGTCTCACCATCAGGGACCCCTTTTAAAGAGGGAGTCTCACCATCAGGGACCCCTTTTAAAGAGAGTCTCACCATCAGGGACCCCTTTTAAAGAGCGAGTCTCACCATAAGGGACTCCTTTTAAAGAGAGAGTCTCACCATCAGAGATCCCTTTTAAAGAGAGAGTCTCTCCATCAGGGACCCCTTTTAAAGAGGGAGTCTCACCATCAGGGACCCCTTTTAAAGAGAGTCTCACCATCAGGGACCCCTTTTAAAGAGCGAGTCTCACCATCAGGGACCCCTTTTAAAGAGAGAGTCTCTCCATCAGGGACCCCTTTTAAAGAGAGTCTCACCATCAGGGACCCCTTTTAAAGAGAGAGTCTCTCCATCAGGGACCCCTTTTAAAGAGAGTCTCACCATCAGGGACCCCTTTTAAAGAGAGAGTCTCACCATCAGGGACCCCTTTTAAAGAGAGAGTCTCACCATCAGGGACCCCTTTGAAAGAGAGAGTTTCACCATCAGGGACCCCTTTTAAAGAGAGAGTCTCACTATCAAGGACCCCTTTTAAAGAGAGAGTCTCACCATCAGGGACCCCTTTTAAAGAGAGAGTCTCACCATCAGGGACCCCTTTTAAAGAGAGAGTCTCACCATAAGGGACTCCTTTTAAAGAGAGAGTCTCACCATCAGAGACCCCTTTTAAAGAGAGAGTCTCTCCATCAGGGACCCCTTTTAAAGAGGGAGTCTCACCATCAGGGACCCCTTTTAAAGAGCGAGTCTCACCATCAGGGACCCCTTTTAAAGAGAGAGTCTCACCATCAGGGACCCCTTTGAAAGAGAGAGACTCACCATTAGGGACCCCTTTTAAAGAGAGAGTCTCACCATCAGGGACCCCTTTTAAAGAGAGAGTCTCACCATCAGGGACCCCTTTTAAAGAGAGAGTCTCACCATCAGGGACCCCTTTTAAAGAGGGAGTCTCACCATCAGGGACCCCTTTTATAGAGAGAGTCTCACCATCAGGGACCCCTTTTAAAGAGGGAGTCTCACCATCAGGGACCCCTTTTAAAGAGAGAGTCTCACAATCAGGGACCCCTTTTAAAGAGAGAGTCTCACCATCAGGGACCCCTTTTAAAGAGAGAGTCTCACCATCAGGGACCCCTTTTAAAGAGAGAGTCTCACCATCAGGGACCCCTTTTAAAGAGGGAGTCTCACCATCAGGGACCCCTTTTAAAGAGGGAGTCTCACCATCAGGGACCCCTTTTAAAGAGAGAGTCTCTCCATCAGGGACCCCTTTTAAAGAGAGAGTCTCACCATCAGGGACCCCTTTTAAAGAGAGAGTCTCTCCATCAGGGACCCCTTTTAAAGAGAGAGTCTCACCATCAGGGACCCCTTTTAAAGAGAGAGTCTCACCATCAGGGACCCCTTTTATAGAGAGAGTCTCACCATCAGGGACCCTTTTATAGAGAGAGTCTCACCATCAGGGACCCCTTTTATAGAGAGAGTCTCACCATCAGGGACCCCTTTTATAGAGAGTGTCTCACCATCAGGGACCCCTTTTATAGAGAGTGTCTCACCTTCAGAGACCCCTTTAAAGAGAGAGTCTCACCATCAGGGACCCCTTTTATAGAGAGTGTCTCACCTTCAGAGACCCCTTTAAAGAGAGAGTCTCACCATCAGGGACCCCTTTTAAAGAGAGAGTCTCACCATCAGGGACCCCTTTTATAGAGAGAGTCTCACCTTCAGAGACCCCTTTAAAGAGGTTCGGATCCCGTGAACTCCCCCTGTGCAGTGTTGAAATCTCTCACCTGCATTCCGTTGGCCTCAATGACGAGTCTCTCTGCCATTGCCTTGCTCCTAGAATATGCCTCAGTGTGGCATGTGTTGTAACTGGTCGCCTCATTGCCTCTACGGGTAGGAACATAAGAACATAAGAACTAGGAGCAAGAGTCGGCCATTCTTCGACCTCAACTCCACCTTCCCGCCCGATCCCCATATCCCTCGATTCCCCTGGAGTCCAAAAATCTATCGATCTCAGCCTTGAATCTACTCAACGACTGAGCCTCCACAGCCCTCTGGGGCAGAGAATTCCAAAGATTCACCACCCTCTGAGTGAAGGAATTCCTCCTCATCTCAGTCCTAAATGGCCGGCCCTTATCCTGGGACTGTGACCTCTGGTTCTAGACTCTCCAGCCAGGGGAAACAGCCTCTCAGCATCTACCCTGTCAAGCCCTCTCAGAATCTTATATTTTGCAATGAGATCACCTCTCATTCTTCTAAATTCCAGAGAGTGTAGGCCCATTCTACTCAATCTCTCCTCATAGGACAGCCCTCTCATCCCAGGAATCAATCTAGTGAACCTTCGTTGCACTCCCTTTAAGGCAAATATATTCTTCCTTAAGTAAACGCACAACCAAGTCAAACCAGAGGCCGTATGAAGGAGCGCCGCACTGTCGAAGGGGCTGTACTGAGGGAGTGCTGAACTGTCGGAGGGGCAGTACTGAGGGAGCACCGCACTGTCGAAAGGGCAGTACTGAGGGAGCGCCGCACTGTCGGAGGGGCTGTACTGAGGGAGCGCTGCACTGTCAGAGGGGCAGTACTGAGGGAGCACCGCACTGTCGGAGGGGCAGTACTGAGGGAGCGCTGCACTGTCAGAGGGGCAGTACTGAGGGAGCACCGCACTGTCGAAAGGGCAGTACTGAGGGAGCGCCGCACTGTCGGAGGGGCTGTACTGAGGGAGCGCTGCACTGTCAGAGGGGCAGTACTGAGGGAGCACCGCACTGTCGGAGGGGCAGTACTGAGGGAGCGCTGCACTGTCAGAGGGGCAGTACTGAGGGAGCACCGCACTGTCGAAAGGGCAGTACTGAGGGAGCACCGCACTGTCGGAGGGTCAGTACTGAGGGAGCGCTCAATTGTCGGAGGGTCAGTACTGAGGGAGCGCCGCACTGTCGAAGGGGCTGTACTGAGGGAGCACCGCACTGTCGGAGGGGCAGTACTGAGGGAGCACCGCACTGTCGGAGGGGCAGTACTGAGGGAGCGCTGCACTGTCAGAGGGGCAGTACTGAGGGAGCACCGCACTGTCGAAAGGGCAGTACTGAGGGAGCACCGCACTGTCGGAGGGTCAGTACTGAGGGAGCGCTCAATTGTCGGAGGGTCAGTACTGAGGGAGCGCCGCACTGTCGAAGGGGCTGTACTGAGGGAGCGCTGCACTGTCGGAGGGGCAGTACTGAGGGAGCACCGCACTGTCGGAGGGGCAGTACTGAGGGAGCGCTGCACTGTCAGAGGGGCAGTACTGAGGGAGCACCGCACTGTCGGAGGGGCAGTACTGAGGGAGCACCGCACTGTCGGAGGGTCAGTACTGAGGGAGCGCTCAATTGTCGGAGGGTCAGTACTGAGGGAGCGCCGCACTGTCGAAGGGGCTGTACTGAGGGAGCGCTGCACTGTCGGAGGGGCAGTACTGAGGGAGCACCGCACTGTCGGAGGGGCAGTACTGAGGGAGCGCTGCACTGTCAGAGGGGCAGTACTGAGGGAGCACCGCACTGTCGGAGGGGCAGTACTGAGGGAGCACCGCACTGTCGGAGGGTCAGTACTGAGGGAGCGCTCAATTGTCGGAGGGTCAGTACTGAGGGAGCGCCGCACTGTCGAAGGGGCTGTACTGAGGGAGCGCTGCACTGTCGGAGGGGCAGTACTGAGGGAGCACCGCACTGTCGGAGGGGCAGTACTGAGGGAGCGCTGCACTGTCAGAGGGGCAGTACTGAGGGAGCACCGCACTGTCGAAAGGGCAGTACTGAGGGAGCACCGCACTGTCGGAGGGTCAGTACTGAGGGAGCGTTGCACTGTCGGGAGGGGCAGTACTGAGGGAGCGCTGCACTGTCAGGGGGGCAGTACTGAGGGAGTGCTGCACTGTCGCAGGGGCTGTACTGAGGGAGCGCTGCACTGTCGGAGGGGCTGTACTGAGGGAGTGCTGAACTGTCGGAGGGGCTGTACTGAGGGAGCGCTGCACTGTCGGAGGGGCAGTACTGAGGGAGCGTTGCACTGTCGGAGGGGCTGTACTGAGGGAGCGCTGCACTGTTGAAAGGGCAGTACTGAGGGAGCGCTGCACTGTCGGAGGGGCTGTACTGAGGTAACGCTGCACTGTCGGAGGGTCAGTACTGAGGGAGCGCTGCACTGTAGGAGGGGCAGTACTGAGGGAGCGCTGCACTGTCGGAGGGGCAGTACTGAGGGAGCGCCGCACTGTCGGAGGGGCAGTACTGAGGGAGCGCTGCACTGTCGGAGGGGCTGTACTGAGGGAGCGCTGCACTGTCGGAGGGGCAGTACTGAGGGAGCGCCGCACTGTGGGAGGGGCTGTACTGAGGGAGCGCTGCACTGTCGGAGGGGCAGTACTGAGGGAGCGCTACACTGTCGGAGGGGCAGTACTGAGGCAGTGCCGCACTGTCGGAGGGTCAGTACTGAGGGAGTGCTGCACTGTCGGAGGGTCAGTACTGAGGGAGCGCTGCACTGTCGGAGGGGCAGTACTGAGGGAGCGCTACACTGTCGGAGGGGCAGTACTGAGGGAGCGCTACACTGTCGGAGGGGCAGTACTGAGGGAGCACTGCACTGTCGGAGGGGCAGTACTGAGGGGGTGACGCACTGTCGGAGGGGCAGCACTGAGGGAGTGCTACACTGTCAGAGGGGCAGTACTGAGGGAGTGCTACACTGTCAGAGGGGCAGTACTGAGGGAGCGCTGCACTGTCGGAGTTGCCGTCTTTGGGGTGAGTTATTAAACCGAGGGCCCCGTCTGACCTCTGAGGTGGACCTAAAATCCCACACTATTGGAAGAAGAGCAGGGGAGTTCTGTCCTGGGGATGATATTTATTCCCTCGACCAACATCACTAAAAAAAACACTGGTGATCTGGCCATTATCGCATTGCTGTTTGTGGGAGCTTGCTGTGCGTAACTTTTCTGCCACGCTTCTTGACATCGCAACAGGGACTTGACTTCGAAAGAGGTACTTCATTGGCTGAGAAGCTCTTTGGGACATCCTCAGGATGAGAAAGGTGCTGGAGAAACGAAAGTCTCTTGTTCTTCAGTGTCTCGCACCGATCACTGGGTGAGAACGTACCTGTAAAAATGCTGCCCCTTGGTATTAGGGCCCACGACCTCCATGGAGCTCGTGTAGACCAAGGACTGGATGCCATGCTGCACGCAGGCTTCAATCACGTGATGCGTTCCTGCGGAAGAGAGCAATACGGGGTGTGTGAGAACAGCAGGCCGGCAGTGAGGCAGGGGCAGAGGTGGTTACGCTTTTGATGGTTCGATTTCGCCTGGCCAATTGTCTGCGCATAAAAGCCCCATGTTTAGCGGCGTTCGGCACCCCTCCGGGCATCACACTCTAGTAGGGAGCGCTACACTGTCGGAGGGGCAATACCGAGGGAACGCCGCACTGTCGGAGGGGCAGTACTGAGGGAGTGCCGCACTGTAGGAGGGTCAGTACTGAGGGAGCACCGCACTGTAGGAGGGTCAGTACTGAGGGAGCACCGCACTGTAGGAGGGTCAGTACTGAGGGAGCACCGCACTATCGGAGGGGCTGTACTGAGGGAGCGTCGCACTGTCGGAGGGGCAGTACTGAGGGAGCACCGCACTGTCGGAGGGGCTGTACTGAGGGAGCGCCGCACTGTAGGAGGGTCAGTACTGAGGGAGCACCGCACTATCGGAGGGGCTGTACTGAGGGAGCGTCGCACTGTCGGAGGGGCAGTACTGAGGGAGCACCGCACTATCGGAGGGGCTGTACTGAGGGAGCGTCGCACTGTCGGAGGGGCAGTACTGAGGGAGCGCCACACTGTCGGAGGGGTTGTACTGAGGGAGCGCCGCACTGTCGGAGGGGCTGTACTGAGGGAGCACCGCACTGTCGGAGTGGCAGCGCTGAGGGAGCGCTGCACTGTCGGAGTGGCAGCACTGAGGGAGTGCTGCACTGTCAGGGCAACCAGTTGGGTTTTATAACAAGCCGACAAATCTGAACAACGTTAAGATGCAAGTTAAGGGATTCCGATGGATGAGAGACTCAACTAAGAGCAATGAGCGTTCCCGGCCCGGGAGCAGTGGGGTTGGTGCCGTGACATCACAGTGAAATGATCGGGAGGATATTTACTCCCCCACTTTCCCTGGGACTCACCCCGGACGTTCACTGCCTGGATGGTGGCCTCAGGAATCACGCCACGGAAATCAATTATGCTCGCCACGTGCAAGATGACGTCAGCGCCCTCCGAGGCTCGAAACACCTGCGTACGGTCGGTGATGTCCCCCTTAATCAGCGTCACCGTGACCGACTCTGAACATGGGATAGAGAGGGAAAGAGAGGATGAGACAGAGGAAGAGAGAGGGACAGAGAGGGAGAGACACACAGAGAGAAAGGGCGAGGGAGAGAGACAGAGGAGAGAGAGAGAGAGAGAGAGATAGAGACAGAGACAGAGAGGGATGGGAGAGAGAGAGGGAGAGAGACAGAGGAAGAGAGAGGGACAGAGAGAGAGAGAGGGAGGGAATGAGAGATCGAGACAGAGAGAGAGAGGGCGAGAGACAGAGACAGAGGAAGAGATAGACAGAGACAGAGAGGGGGTGGGAGTGAGAGGGAGAGAGACAGAGGAAGAGAGAGGGACAGAGAGAGAGGGAGAGAGAGAGGGAGTGGGAGAGAGAAAGAGAGAGAGGGGGAGTGGGAGGGAGAAAGAGACAGACGGAGGGAGAGAGCGAGCGAAACAGAGACAAAGAGAGAGAAAGAGAGAGATTGAGAGAGGGGGAGAGGGACAGAGAGAGAGATAGAGAGACAGAGGGGGAGAGGGAGAGAGAGGGAGAGAGGGAGAGAGAGAGGGAGGGAGGGAGAGAGAGAGAGAGAGAGAGGTGGAGAGAGGGGGAGAGAGGGGGAGAGAGGGGGAGAGAGGGAGAGCGAGAGAGGGTGAGACAGACAGAGAGAGAGAAAGAGAGAGCCAGAGAGAGGGAGAGAGTGGAGAGATATTTAATGAGACACCGAGAAAGGGAGGCAAAGAGAGTTTAACAGTAATAATTTGAGACACAATAAAAGGCCATTTCGCCCATCACATCAGAGCCATCTACACTAATCCCACTGCCCCGCTCTCTCCCCATAGCCCTGTATCAATCCCCAAACTAATCCCACTGCCCTGCTCTCTCCCCATAGCCCTGTATCAATCCCCAAACTAATCCCACTGACCCGCTCACTCCCCATAGCCCTGTATCAATCCCCAAACTAATCCCACTGACCCGCTCTCTCCCCATAGCGCTGCATCAATCCCCAAACTAATCCCACTGACCCGCTCTCTCCCCATAGCCCTGTATCAATCCCCAAACTAATCCCACTGCCCCGCACTCTCCCCATAGCCATGTATCAATCCCCAAACTAATCCCACTGCCCTGCTCTCTCCCCATAGCCCTGTATCAATCCCCAAACTAATCCCACTGCCCCGCACTCTCCCCATAGCCATGTATCAATCCCCAAACTAGTCCCACTGCCCCGCTCTCATCCCATAGCCATGTATCAATCCCCAAACTAATCCCACAGCCCCGCTCTCTCGCCATAGTCCTGTATTAATCCCCAAACTAATCCCACTGCCCCGCTCTCTCCCCATAGCCCTGTATCAATCCCCAAACTAATCCCATTGCCCCGCTCTCTCCCCATAGCACTGTATCAATCCCCAAACTAATCCCACTGCCCCGCTCTCTCCTCATAGCCCTGTATCAATCCCCAAACTAATCTCACTGCCCCGCTCTCTCCCCATAGCCCTTTATCAATCCCCAAACTAATCTCACTGCCCCGCTCTCTCCCCATAGCCCTGTATCAATTCCCAAACTAATCCCACTGCCCCGCTCTCTCCCCATAGACCTGTATCAATTCCCAAACTAATCCCACTGCCCCGCTCTCTCCCCAAAGCCCTGTATCAATCCTCAAACTAATCCCATTGCCCCGCTCTCTCCCCATAGCCAAGTATCAATCCCCAAACTAATCCCATTGCCCCGCTCTCTCCCCATAGCCCTGTATCAATCCCCAAACTAATGCCACTGCCCCGCTCTCTCCCCACAGCCCTGTATCAATCCCCAAAACTAATCCCACTGCCCCGCTCTCTCTCCATAGCCCTGTATCAATCCCCAAACTAATCTCACTGCCCCGCTCTCTCCCAATAGCCCTGTATCAATCCCCAAACTAATCCCACTGCCCCGCTCTCTCCCCATAGCCCTCTATCAATAACCAAACTAATCCCACTGCCCCGCTCTCTCCCCATAGCCCTCTATCAATCCCCAAACTAATCTCACTGCCCAGCTCTATCCCCATAGCCCTATATCAATTCCCAAACTAATCCCACTGCCCCGCTCTCTCCCCATAGCCCTGTATCAATTCCCAAACTAATCCCACTGCCCCGCTCTCTCCCCATAGCCCTGTATCAATCCACAAACTAATCCCACTGCCCCGCTCTCATCATAGCCCTGTATCAATCCCCAAACTAATCCCATTGCCCCGCTCTCTCCCCATAGCCATGTATCAATCCCCAAACTAATCCCACTGCCCCGCTCTCTCCCCATAGCCATGTATCAATCCCCAAACTAATCCCACTGCCCCGCTCTATCCCCATAGCCCAGTATCGATCCCCAAACTAATCTCACTGCCCCGCTCTCTCCCCACAGCCCTGCATCAATCCCCAAACTAATTCCACTGCCCCGCTCTCTCCCCATAGCCCTGTATCAATCCCCAAACTAATCCCACTGCCCCGCTCTCTCCCCATAGCCCTGTATCAATCCCCAAACTAATCCCACTGCCCCGCTCTCTCCCCATAGCCCTGTATCAATCCACAAACTAATCCCACTGCCCCGCTCTCTCCCCATACCCCTGTATCAATCCCCAAACTAATCCCACAGCCCCGCTCTCTCCCCATAGCCCTGTATCAATCCCCAAACTAATCTCACTGCCGCGCTCTCTCCCCATAGCCCTGTATCAATCCCCAAACTAACCCCACTGCCCCGCTCTCTCCCCATAGCCCAGAATCAATCCCCAACTAATCCCACTGAACCGCTCTCTCCCCATAGCCCTGTATCAATCCCCAAACTAATCTCACTGCACCGCTTTCTCCCCATAGCCCTGTATCAATCCCCAAACTAATCCCACAGGCCCGCTCTCTCCCCATAGCCCTGTATCAATCCCCAAACTAATCCCACTGCCCCGCTCTCTCCCCATAGCCCAGTACCAATCCCCAAACTAATCTCACAGCCTCGCTCTCTCCCCATAGCCCTGTATCAATCCCCAAACTAAGCCCACTGCCCCGCTCGCTCCCCATAGCCCTGTATCAATCCCCAACTAATCCCACTGCCCCGCTCTCTCCCCATAGCCCTGTATCAATCCCCAAACTAATCCCACTGCCCCGCTCTCGCCCCATAGGCCTGTATCAATCCGCAAACTAACCCCACTGCCCCGCTCTCTCCCCATAGCCCAGTATCAATCCCGAAACTAATCTCACAGCCTCTCTCTCTCCCCATAGCCCTGTATCAATCCCCAAACTAATCCCACTGCCCCGCTCTCTCCCCATAGCCGTGTATCAATCCCGAAACTAATCCCACTGCCCCGCTCTCTCCCCATTGCCCTGTATCAATCCCCAAACTAATCTCACTGCCCCGCTCTCTCCCCATAGCCCTGTATCAATCCCCAAACTAATCTCACTGCCCCGCTCTCTCCCCACAGCCATGTATCAATCCCCAAACTAATCTCACTGCCCCGCGCTCTCCCCATAGCCCTGTATCAATCTCCAAACGAATCCCACTGCCCCGCTCTCTCCCCATAGCCCTGTTTCAATCCCCAAACAAATCCCACTGCCCCGCTCTCTCCCCATAGCCCTGTATCAATCCACAAACTAATCCCATTGCCCCGCTCTCTCCCTATAGCCCTGTATCAATCCCCAAACTAATCCCACTGCCCCACTCTCTCCCCATAGCCCAATATCAATTCCCAAACTAATCCCACTGCCCCGCTCTCTCCCCATAGCCCTGTATCAATTCCCAAAGTAATCCCACTGCCCCGCTGTCTCCCCATAGCCCTGTATCAATCCACAAACTAATCCCACTGCCCCGCTCTCTCCCCATAGCCCTGTATCAATCCACAAACTAATCCCATTGCCCCGCTCTCTCCCTATAGCCCTGTATCAATCCCCAAACTAATCCCACTGCCCCGCTCTCTCCCCATAGCCCAATATCAATTCCCAAACTAATCCCACTGCCCCGCTCTCTCCCCATAGCCCTGTATCAATTCCCAAAGTAATCCCACTGCCCCGCTGTCTCCCCATAGCCCTGTATCAATCCACAAACTAATCCCACTGCCCCGCTCTCTCCCCATAGCCCTGTATCAATCCCCAAACTAATCCCACTGCCCCGCTCTCTCCCCATAGCCCTGTATCAATCCACAAACTAATCCCACTGCCCCGCTCTCTCCCCATACCCCTGTATCAATCCCCAAACTAACCCCACTGCCCCGCTCTCTCCCCATAGCCCAGAATCAATCCCCAACTAATCTCACTGACCCGCTCTCTCCCCATAGCCCTGTATCAATCCCCAAACTAATCTCAGTGCCCCGCTCTCTCCCCATAGCCCTGTATCAAACCCCAAACTAACCGCACTGCCCCGCTCTCTCCCCATAGCCCAGTATCAATCCCCAAACTAATCTCACTGCCCCGCTCTCTCCCCATAGTCCTGTATCAATCCCCAAACTAATCCCACTGCCCCGCTCTCTCCCCATGGCCCTGTATCAATCCCCAAACTAACCCCACTGCCCCGCTCTCTCCCGATAGCCCAGTATCAATCCCCAAACTAATCTCGCAGCATCGCTCTCTCCCCATAGCCCTGTATCAATCCCCAAACTAATCCCACTGCCCCGCTCTCTCCCCATAGCCGTGTATCAATCCCCAAACTAATCCCACTGGCCCGCTCTCTCCCCATTGCCCTGTATCAATCCCCAAACTAATCTCACTGCCCCGCTCTCTCCCCATACCCCTGTATCAATCCTCAAACTAATCCCACTGCCCCGCTCTCTCCCCATAGCCCTGTATCAATCCACAAACTAATCTCACTGCCCCGCTCTCTCCCCATAGCCCTGTATCAATCCCCAAACTAACCCCACTGCCCCGCTCTCACCCCATAGCCCAGTATCAAACCCCAAGCTAATCTCACTGCCCCGCTCTCTCCCCATAGCCCTGTATTAATCCCCAAACTAATCCCACTGCCCCGATCTCTCCCCATAGCCCTGTATCAATCCCCAAACGAATCCCACTGCCCCGCTCTCTCCTCATTGCCCTGTATCAATCCCCAAACTAATCTCACTGCCCCGCTCTCTCCCCATAGCCCTGTATCAATCCGCAAACTAATCTCAATGCCCCGCTCTCTCCCCATAGCCCTGTATCAATCCCCAAACTAATCCCACTGCCCCGCTCTCTCCCCATAGCCCTGTATCAATCCCCAACTAATCCCACTGCCCCGCTCTCTCCCCATATCCCTGTATCAATCCCCAACTAATCCCACTGCCCCGCTCTCTCCCCAAAGTCCTGTATCCATCCCCAAACTAATCCCACTGCCCCGCTCTCCCCCATAGTCCTGTATCCATCCCCAAACTAATCCCACTGCCCCGCTCTCTCCCCATAGTCCTGTATCAATCCACAAACTAATCCCACTGCCCCACTCTCTCCCCATAGCCCTGTATCAATCCCCAACTAATCCCACTGCCCCGCTCTCTCCCCGTAGCCCTGTATCAATCCCCAAACTAATCCCGCTGCCCCGCTCTCTCCCCGTAGCCCTGTATCAATCCCCAAACTAATCCCACTGCCCCGCTCTATCCCCATAGCCCTGTATCAATCCCCAAACTAATCCCACTGCCCCGCTCTCTCCCCATCGCCCTGTATCAATCCCCAAACTAATCCCACTGCCCCGCTCTCTCCCCATAGCCCTGTATCGATCCCCAAACTAATCCCACTGCCCCGCTCTCTCCCCATAGTCCTCTATCAATCCCCAAACTAATCCCGCTGCCCCGCTCTCTCCCCATAGCCCTGTATCAATCCCCAAACTAATCCCGCTGCCCCGCTCTCTCCCCATAGCCCTGTATCAATCCCCAACTAATCCCACTGCCCCGCTCTCTCCCCATAGCCCTGTATCAATCCCCAAACTAATCCCGCTGCCCCGCTCTCTCCCCATAGCCCTGTATCAATCCCCAAACTAATCCCACTGCCCCGCTCTCTCCCCATAGTCCTGTATCAATCCCTAAACTAATCCCGCTGCCCCGCTCTCTCCCCATAGCCCTGTATCAATCCCCAAACTAATCCCGCTGCCCCGCTCTCTCCCCATAGCCCTGTATCAATCCCCAAACTAATCCCGCTGCCCCGCTCTCTCCCCATAGTCCTGTATCAATCCCGAAACTAATCCCACTGCCGCGCTCTCTCCCCAGAGTCCTGTATCAATCCCCAAACTAATCCCACTGCCCCGCTCTCTCCCCATAGCCCTGTATCAATTCCCAACTAATCCAACTGCCCCGCTCTCTCCCCATAGCCCTGTATCAATTCCCAACTAATCCCACTGCCCCGCTCTCTCCCCATAGCCCTGTATCAATTCCCAACTAATCTCACTGCCCCGCTCTCTCCCCATAGCCCTGTATCAATTCCCAACTAATCCCACTGACCCGCTCTCTCCCCATAGCCCTGTATCAATCCCCAAACTAATCCAACTGCCCCGCTCTCTCCCCATAGCCCTGTATCAATCCCCAAACTAACCCCCCCTGCCCCGCTCTCTCCCCATAGCCCTGTATAAATCCCCAAACTAACTCCACAGCCCCGCTCTCTCCCCATAGTCCTGTATCAATCCCCAAACTAATCCCACTGCCCCGCTGTCCCCCCATAGCCCTGCATCAATCCCCAACTAATCCCGCTCTCTCCCCATAGCCCAGTAGCAATCCCCAAACTAATCTCACTGCCCCGGTCTCTCCCCATAGCCCTGTATCAATCCCCAAACTAACCCCACTGCCCCGCTGTCTCCCCATAGCCCTGTATCAATCCCCAAACTAATCTCACTGCCCCGCTCTCTCCCCACAGCCCTGTATCAATCCCCAAAACTAATCCCACTGCCCCGCTCTCTCCCCATAGCCCTGTATCAATCCCCAAACTAATCTCACTGCCCCGCTCTCTCCCAATAGCCCTGTATCAATCCCCAAACTAATCCCACTGCCCCGCTCTCTCCCCATAGCCCTCTATCAATAACCAAACTAATCCCACTGCCCCGCTCTCTCCCCATAGCCCTCTATCAATCCCCAAACTAATCTCACTGCCCAGCTCTATCCCCATAGCCCTATATCAATTCCCAAACTAATCCCACTGCCCCGCTCTCTCCCCATAGCCCTGTATCAATTCCCAAACTAATCCCACTGCCCCGCTCTCTCCCCATAGCCCTGTATCAATCCACAAACTAATCCCACTGCCCCGCTCTCATCACAGCCCTGTATCAATCCCCAAACTAATCCCATTGCCCCGCTCTCTCCCCATAGCCATGTATCAATCCCCAAACTAATCCAACTGCCCCGCTCTCTCCCCATAGCCATGTATCAATCCCCAAACTAATCCCACTGCCCCGCTCTCTCCCCATAGCCCAGTATCGATCCCCAAACTAATCTCACTGCCCCGCTCTCTCCCCACAGCCCTGCATCAATCCCCAAACTAATTCCACTGCCCCGCTCTCTCCCCATAGCCCTGTATCAATCCCCAAACTAATCCCACTGCCCCGCTCTCTCCCCATAGCCCTGTATCAATCCCCAAACTAATCCCACTGCCCCGCTCTCTCCCCATAGCCCTGTATCAATCCCCAAACTAATCCCACAGCCCCGCTCTCTCCCCATAGCCCTGTATCAATCCCCAAACTAATCTCACTGCCGCGCTCTCTCCCCATAGCCCTGTATCAATCCCCAAACTAACCCCACTGCCCCGCTCTCTCCCCATAGCCCAGAATCAATCCCCAAACTAATCCCACAGGCCCGCTCTCTCCCCATAGCCCTGTATCAATCCCCAAACTAATCCCACTGCCCCGCTCACTCCCCATAGCCCAGTACCAATCCCCAAACTAATCTCACAGCCTCGCTCTCTCCCCATAGCCCTGTATCAATCCCCAAACTAAGCCCACTGCCCCGCTCGCTCCCCATAGCCCTGTATCAATCCCCAACTAATCCCACTGCCCCGCTCTCTCCCCATAGCCCTGTATCAATCCCCAAACTAATCCCACTGCCCCGCTCTCGCCCCATAGGCCTGTATCAATCGCCAAACTAACCCCACTGCCCCGCTCTCTCCCCATAGCCCAGTATCAATCCCGAAACTAATCTCACAGCCTCTCTCTCTCCCCATAGCCCTGTATCAATCCCCAAACTAATCCCACTGCCCCGCTCTCTCCCCATAGCCGTGTATCAATCCCGAAACTAATCCCACTGCCCCGCTCTCTCCCCATTGCCCTGTATCAATCCCCAAACTAATCTCACTGCCCCGCTCTCTCCCCATAGCCCTGTATCAATCCCCAAACTAATCTCACTGCCCCGCTCTCTCCCCACAGCCATGTATCAATCCCCAAACTAATCTCACTGCCCCGCGCTCTCCCCATAGCCCTGTATCAATCTCCAAACGAATCCCACTGCCCCGCTCTCTCCCCATAGCCCTGTTTCAATCCACAAACAAATCCCACTGCCCCGCTCTCTCCCCATAGCCCTGTATCAATCCACAAACTAATCCCATTGCCCCGCTCTCTCCCTATAGCCCTGTATCAATCCCCAAACTAATCCCACTGCCCCACTCTCTCCCCATAGCCCAATATCAATTCCCAAACTAATCCCACTGCCCCGCTCTCTCCCCATAGCCCTGTATCAATTCCCAAAGTAATCCCACTGCCCCGCTGTCTCCCCATAGCCCTGTATCAATCCACAAACTAATCCCACTGCCCCGCTCTCTCCCCATAGCCCTGTATCAATCCACAAACTAATCCCATTGCCCCGCTCTCTCCCTATAGCCCTGTATCAATCCCCAAACTAATCCCACTGCCCCGCTCTCTCCCCATAGCCCAATATCAATTCCCAAACTAATCCCACTGCCCCGCTCTCTCCCCATAGCCCTGTATCAATTCCCAAAGTAATCCCACTGCCCCGCTGTCTCCCCATAGCCCTGTATCAATCCACAAACTAATCCCACTGCCCCGCTCTCTCCCCATAGCCCTGTATCAATCCCCAAACTAATCCCACTGCCCCGCTCTCTCCCCATAGCCCTGTATCAATCCACAAACTAATCCCACTGCCCCGCTCTATCCCCGTAGCCCTGTATCAATCCCCAAACTAATCCCACTGCCCCGCTCTCTCCCCATAGCCCTGTATCAATCCCCAAACTAATCCCACTGCCCCGCTCTCTCCCCATAGCCCTGTATCAATCCACAAACTAATCCCACTGCCCCGCTCTCTCCCCATACCCCTGTATCAATCCCCAAACTAATCCCACAGCCCCGCTCTTTCCCCATAGCCCTGTATCAATCCCCAAACTAATCTCACTGCCCCGCTCTCTCCCCATACCCCTGTATCAATTCCCAAACTAATCCCACTGCCCCGCTCTCTCCCCATAGCCCTGTATCAATTCCCAAACTAATCCCACTGCCCCGCTCTCTCCCCATAGCCCTGTATCAATCCACAAACTAATCCCACTGCTCCGCTCTCATCACAGCCCTGTATCAATCCCCAAACTAATCCCATTGCCCCGCTCTCTCCCCATAGCCATGTATCAATCCCCAAACTAATCCCACTGCCCCGCTCTCTCCCCATAGCCATGTATCAATCCCCAAACTAATCCCACTGCCCCGCTCTCTCCCCATAGCCCAGTATCGATCCCCAAACTAATCTCACTGCCCCGCTCTCTCCCCACAGCCCTGCATCAATCCCCAAACTAATTCCACTGCCCCGCTCTCTCCCCATAGCCCTGTATCAATCCCCAAACTAATCCCACTGCCCCGCTCTCTCCCCATAGCCCTGTATCAATCCCCAAACTAATCCCACTGCCCCGCTCTCTCCCCATAGCCCTGTATCAATCCACAAACTAATCCCACTGCCCCGCTCTCTCCCCATACCCCTGTATCAATCCCCATACTAATCCCACAGCCCCGCTCTCTCCCCATAGCCCTGTATCAATCCCCAAACTAATCTCACTGCCGCGCTCTCTCCCCATAGCCCTGTATCAATCCCCAAACAAACCCCACTGCCCCGCTCTCTCCCCATAGCCCAGAATCAATCCCCAACTAATCCCACTGAACCGCTCTCTCCCCATAGCCCTGTATCAATCCCCAAACTAATCTCACTGCACCGCTTTCTCCCCATAGCCCTGTATCAATCCCCAAACTAATCCCACAGGCCCGCTCTCTCCCCATAGCCCTGTATCAATCCCCAAACTAATCCCACTGCCCCGCTCTCTCCCCATAGCCCAGTACCAATCCCCAAACTAATCTCACAGCCTCGCTCTCTCCCCATAGCCCTGTATCAATCCCCAAACTAAGCCCACTGCCCCGCTCGCTCCCCATAGCCCTGTATCAATCCCCAACTAATCCCACTGCCCCGCTCTCTCCCCATAGCCCTGTATCAATCCCCAAACTAATCCCACTGCCCCGCTCTCGCCCCATAGGCCTGTATCAATCCCCAAACTAACCCCACTGCCCCGCTCTCTCCCCATAGCCCAGTATCAATCCCGAAACTAATCCCACAGCCTCTCTCTCTCCCCATAGCCCTGTATCAATCCCCAAACTAATCTCACTGCCGCGCTCTCTCCCCATAGCCCTGTATCAATCCCCAAACGAACCCCACTGCCCCGCTCTCTCCCCATAGCCCAGAATCAATCCCCAACTAATCCCACTGAACCGCTCTCTCCCCATAGCCCTGTATCAATCCCCAAACTAATCTCACTGCACCGCTTTCTCCCCATAGCCCTGTATCAATCCCCAAACTAATCCCACAGGCCCGCTCTCTCCCCATAGCCCTGTATCAATCCCCAAACTAATCCCACTGCCCCGCTCTCTCCCCATAGCCCAGTACCAATCCCCAAACTAATCTCACAGCCTCGCTCTCTCCCCATAGCCCTGTATCAATCCCCAAACTAAGCCCACTGCCCCGCTCGCTCCCCATAGCCCTGTATCAATCCCCAACTAATCCCACTGCCCCGCTCTCTCCCCATAGCCCTGTATCAATCCCCAAACTAATCCCACTGCCCCGCTCTCGCCCCATAGGCCTGTATCAATCCCCAAACTAACCCCACTGCCCCGCTCTCTCCCCATAGCCCAGTATCAATCCCGAAACTAATGTCACAGCCTCTCTCTCTCCCCATAGCCCTGTATCAATCCCCAAACTAATCCCACTGCCCCGCTCTCTCCCCATAGCCGTGTATCAATCCCGAAACTAATCCCACTGCCCCGCTCTCTCCCCATTGCCCTGTATCAACCCCAAACTAATCTCACTGCCCCGCTCTCTCCCCATAGCCCTGTATCAATCCCCAAACTAATCTCACTGCCCCGCTCTCTCCCCACAGCCATGTATCAATCCCCAAACTAATCTCACTGCCCCGCGCTCTCCCCATAGCCCTGTATCAATCTCCAAACGAATCCCACTGCCCCGCTCTCTCCCCATAGCCCTGTTTCAATCCCCAAACAAATCCCACTGGCCCGCTCTCTCCCCATAGCCCTGTATCAATCCACAAACGAATCCCATTGCCCCGCTCTCTCCCTATAGCCCTGTATCAATCCCCAAACTAATCCCACTGCCCCACTCTCTCCCCATAGCCCAATATCAATTCCCAAACTAATCCCACTGCCCCGCTCTCTCCCCATAGCCCTGTATCAATTCCCAAAGTAATCCCACTGCCCCGCTGTCTCCCCATAGCCCTGTATCAATCCACAAACTAATCCCACTGCCCCGCTCTCTCCCCATAGCCCTGTATCAATCCACAAACTAATCCCATTGCCCCGCTCTCTCCCGATAGCCCTGTATCAATCCCCAAACTAATCCCACTGCCCCGCTCTCTCCCCATAGCCCAATATCAATTCCCAAACTAATCCCACTGCCCCGCTCTCTCCCCATAGCCCTGTATCAATTCCCAAAGTAATCCCACTGCCCCGCTGTCTCCCCATAGCCCTGTATCAATCCACAAACTAATCCCACTGCCCCGCTCTCTCCCCATAGCCCTGTATCAATCCCCAAACTAATCCCACTGCCCCGCTCTCTCCCCATAGCCCTGTATCAATCCACAAACTAATCCCACTGCCCCGCTCTATCCCCGTAGCCCTGTATCAATCCCCAAACTAATCCCACTGCCCCGCTCTCTCCCCATAGCCCTGTATCAATCCCCAAACTAATCCCACTGCCCCGCTCTCTCCCCATAGCCCTGTATCAATCCACAAACTAATCCCACTGCCCCGCTCTCTCCCCATACCCCTGTATCAATCCCCAAACTAATCCCACAGCCCCGCTCTCTCCCCATAGCCCTGTATCAATCCCCAAACTAATCTCACTGCCGCGCTCTCTCCCCATAGCCCTGTATCAATCCCCAAACTAACCCCACTGCCCCGCTCTCTCCCCATAGCCCAGAATCAATCCCCAACTAATCCCACTGAACCGCTCTCTCCCCATAGCCCTGTATCAATCCCCAAACTAATCTCACTGCACCGCTTTCTCCCCATAGCCCTGTATCAATCCCCAAACTAATCCCACAGGCCCGCTCTCTCCCCATAGCCCTGTATCAATCCCCAAACTAATCCCACTGCCCCGCTCTCTCCCCATAGCCCAGTACCAATCCCCAAACTAATCTCACAGCCTCGCTCTCTCCCCATAGCCCTGTATCAATCCCCAAACTAAGCCCACTGCCCCGCTCGCTCCCCATAGCCCTGTATCAATCCCCAACTAATCCCACTGCCCCGCTCTCTCCCCATAGCCCTGTATCAATCCCCAAACTAATCCCACTGCCCCGCTCTCGCCCCATAGGCCTGTATCAATCCCCAAACTAACCCCACTGCCCCGCTCTCTCCCCATAGCCCAGTATCAATCCCCAAACTAATCTCACAGCCTCTCTCTCTCCCCATAGCCCTGTATCAATCCACAAACTAATCCCACTGCCCCGCTCTCTCCCCATAGCCGTGTATCAATCCCGAAACTAATCCCACTGCCCCGCTCTCTCCCCATTGCCCTGTATCAATCCCCAAACTAATCTCACTGCCCCGCTCTCTCCCCATAGCCCTGTATCAATCCCCAAACTAATCTCACTGCCCCGCTCTCTCCCCACAGCCATGTATCAATCCCCAAACTAATCTCACTGCCCCGCGCTCTCCCCATAGCCCTGTATCAATCTCCAAACGAATCCCACTGCCCCGCTCTCTCCCCATAGCCCTGTTTCAATCCCCAAACAAATCCCACTGCCCCGCTCTCTCCCCATAGCCCTGTATCAATCCACAAACTAATCCCATTGCCCCGCTCTCTCCCTATAGCCCTGTATCAATCCCCAAACTAATCCCACTGCCCCACTCTCTCCCCATAGCCCAATATCAATTCCCAAACTAATCCCACTGCCCCGCTCTCTCCCCATAGCCCTGTATCAATTCCCAAAGTAATCCCACTGCCCCGCTGTCTCCCCATAGCCCTGTATCAATCCACAAACTAATCCCACTGCCCCGCTCTCTCCCCATAGCCCGATATCAATCCACAAACTAATCCCATTGCCCCGCTCTCTCCCTATAGCCCTGTATCAATCCCCAAACTAATCCCACTGCCCCGCTCTCTCCCCATAGCCCAATATCAATTCCCAAACTAATCCCACTGCCCCGCTCTCTCCCCATAGCCCTGTATCAATTCCCAAAGTAATCCCACTGCCCTGCTGCCTCCCCATAGCCCTGTATCAATCCACAAACTAATCCCACTGCCCCGCTCTCTCCCCATAGCCCTGTATCAATCCCCAAACTAATCCCACTGCCCCGCTCTCTCCCCATAGCCCTGTATCAATCCACAAACTAATCCCACTGCCCCGCTCTCTCCCCATACCCCTGTATCAATCCCCAAACTAATCCCACAGCCCCGCTCTCTCCCCATAGCCCTGTATCTATCCCCAAACTAATCTCACTGCCGCGCTCTCTCCCCATAGCCCTGTATCAATCCCCAAACTAACCCCACTGCCCCGCTCTCTCCCCATAGCCCAGAATCAATCCCCAACTAATCCCACTGACCCGCTCTCTCCCCATAGCCCTGTATCAATCCCCAAACTAACCCCACTGCCCCGCTCTCTCCCGATAGCCCAGTATCAATCCCCAAACTAATCTCGCAGCATCGCTCTCTCCCCATAGCCCTGTATCAATCCCCAAACTAATCCCACTGCCCCGCTCTCTCCCCATAGCCGTGTATCAATCCCCAAACTAATCCCACTGGCCCGCTCTCTCCCCATTGCCCTGTATCAATCCCCAAACTAATCTCACTGCCCCGCTCTCTCCCCATACCCCTGTATCAATCCTCAAACTAATCCCACTGCCCCGCTCTCTCCCCATAGCCCTGTATCAATCCTCAAACTAATCTCACTGCCCCGCTCTCTCCGCATAGCCCTGTATCAATCCCCAAACTAACCCCACTGCCCCGCTCTCACCCCATAGCCCAGTATCAAACCCCAAGCTAATCTCACTGCCCCGCTCTCTCCCCATAGCCCTGTATTAATCCCCAAACTAATCCCACTGCCCCGATCTCTCCCCATAGCCCTGTATCAATCCCCAAACGAATCCCACTGCCCCGCTCTCTCCTCATTGCCCTGTATCAATCCCCAAACTAATCTCACTGCCCCGCTCTCTCCCCATAGCCCTGTATCAATCCGCAAACTAATCTCAATGCCCCGCTCTCTCCCCATAGCCCTGTATCAATCCCCAAACTAATCCCACTGCCCCGCTCTCTCCCCATAGCCCTGTATCAATCCCCAACTAATCCCACTGCCCCGCTCTCTCCCCATATCCCTGTATCAATCCCCAACTAATCCCACTGCCCCGCTCTCTCCCCATAGTCCTGTATCCATCCCCAAACTAATCCCACTGCCCCGCTCTCTCCCCATAGTCCTGTATCCATCCCCAAACTAATCCCACTGCCCCGCTCTCACCCCGTAGCCCTGTATCAATCCCCAAACTAATCCCGCTGCCCCGCTCTCTCCCCGTAGCCCTGTATCAATCCCCAAACTAGTCCCACTGCCCCGCTCCATCCCCATAGCCCTGTATCAATCCCCAAACTAATCCCACTGCCCCGCTCTCTCCCCATCGCCCTGTATCAATCCCCAAACTAATCCCACTGCCCCGCTCTCTCCCCATAGCCCTGTATCAATCCCCAAACTAATCCCACTGCCCCGCTCTCTCCCCATAGTCCTCTATCAATCCCCAAACTAATCCCAATGCCCCGCTCTCTCCCCATAGTCCTGTATCAACCCCCAAACTAATCTCACTGCCCTGCTCTCCCCCATAGCCCTGTATCAATCCCCAACTAATCCCACTGCCCCGCTCTCTCCCCATAGCCCTGTATCAATCCCCAAACTAATCCCGCTGCCCCGCTCTCTCCCCATAGCCCTGTATCAATCCCCAAATTAATCCCGCTGCCCCGCTCTCTCCCCATAGCCCTGTTTCAATCCACAACTAATCCCACTGCCCCGCTCTATCCCCGTAGCCCTGTATCAATCCCCAAACTAATCCCGCTGCCCCGCTCTCTCCCCGTAGCCCTGTATCAATCCCCAAACTAATCCCAATGCCCCGCTCTCTCCCCATAGTCCTGTATCAACCCCCAAACGAATCCCACTGCCCTGCTCTCCCCCCATAGCCCTGTATCAATCCCCAACTAATCCCACTGCCCCGCTCTCTCCCCATAGCCCTGTATCCATCCCCAAACTAATCCCGCTGCCCCGCTCTCTCCCCATAGCCCTGTATCAATCCCCAAACTAATCCCACTGCCCCGCTCTCTCCCCATAGTCCTGTATCAATCCCTAAACTAATCCCGCTGCCCCGCTCTCTCCCCATAGCCCTGTATCAATCCCCAAACTAATCCCGCTGCCCCGCTCTCTCCCCAGAGCCCTGTATCAATCCCCAAACTAATCCCGCTGCCCCGCTCTCTCCCCATAGCCCTGTATCAATTCCCAACTAATCCAACTGCCCCGCTCTCTCCCCATAGCCCTGTATCAATTCCCAACTAATCCCACTGCCCCGCTCTCTCCCCATAGCCCTGTATCAATTCCCAACTAATCTCACTGCCCCGCTCTCTCCCCATAGCCCTGTATCAATTCCCAACTAATCCCACTGACCCGCTCTCTCCCCATAGCCCTGTATCAATCCCCAAACTAATCCAACTGCCCCGCTCTCTCCCCATAGCCCTGTATCAATCCCCAAACTAACCCCCCCTGCCCCGCTCTCTCCCCATAGCCCTGTATAAATCCCCAAACTAACTCCATTGCCCCGCTCTCTCCCCATAGTCCTGTATCAATCCCCAAACTAATCCCACTGCCCCGCTGTCCCCCCATAGCCCTGCATCAATCCCCAACTAATCCCGCTCTCTCCCCATAGCCCAGTAGCAATCCCCAAACTAATCTCACTGCCCCGCTCTCTCCCCATAGCCCTGTATCAATCCCCAAACTAACCCCACTGCCCCGCTGTCTCCCCATAGCCCTGTATCAATCCCCAAACTAATCCCACTGCCCCGCTCTCTACCCATAGCCCTGTATCAATCCCCAAACTAATCTCACTGCTCCGCTCTCTCCCCATAGCCCTGTATCAAACCCCAAACTAATCTCACTGCCCCGCTCTCTCCCCATAGCCGTCTATCATTCCCCAAACTAATCCCACTGCCCCGCTCTCTCCCCATTGCCCTGTATCAATCCCCAAACTAATCTCACTGCCTCGCTCTCTCCCGATAGCCCTGTATCAATCCCCAAACTAATCCCATTGCCCCGCTCACTCCCCATAGATATGTATCGATCCCCAAACTAATCCCACTGCCCCGCACTCTCCCCATAACACTGTATCAATCCCCAAATTAATTCAACTGCCCCGCTCTCTCCCCATAGCCCTGTATCAATCCCCAAATTAATCTCATGGCCCCGCTCTCTCCCCATAGCCCTGTATCAATTCCCAAACTAATCCCACTGCCCCGCTCTCTCCCCATAGACCTGTATCAATTCCCAAACTAATCCCACTGCCCCGCTCTCTCCCCATAGCCCTGTATCAATCCTCAAACTAATCCCATTGCCCCGCTCTCTCCCCATAGCCAAGTATCAATCCCCAAACTAATCCCATTGCCCCGCTCTCTCCCCATAGCCCTGTATCAATCCCCAAACTAATGCCACTGCCCCGCTCTCTCCCCACAGCCCTGTATCAATCCCCAAAACTAATCCCACTGCCCCGCTCTCTCCCCATAGACCTATATCAATCCCCAAACTAATCCCACTGCCGCGCTCTCTCCCCATAGCCCTGTATCAATCCCCAAACTAATCTCACTGCCCCGCTCTCTCCCAATAGCCCTGTATCAATCCCCAAACTAATCCCACTGCCCCGCTCTCTCCCCATAGCCCTCTATCAATCCCCAAACTAATCTCACTGCCCAGCTCTATCCCCATAGCCCTATATCAATTCCCAAACTAATCCCACTGCCCCGCTCTCTCCCCATAGCCCTGTATCAATTCCCAAACTAATCCCACTGCCCCGCTCTCTCCCCATAGCCCTGTATCAATCCACAAACTAATCCCACTGCCCCGCTCTCATCATAGCCCTGTATCAATCCCCAAACTAATCCCATTGCCCCGCTCTCTCCCCATAGCCATGTATCAATCCCCAAACTAATCCCACTGCCCCGCTCTCTCCCCATAGCCATGTATCAATCCCCAAACTAATCCCACTGCCCCGCTCTCTCCCCATAGCCCAGTATCGATCCCCAAACTAATCTCACTGCCCCGCTCTCTCCCCACAGCCCTGCATCAATCCCCAAACTAATCTCACTGCACCGCTTTCTCCCCATAGCCCTGTATCAATCCCCAAACTAATCCCACAGGCCCGCTCTCTCCCCATAGCCCTGTATCAATCCCCAAACTAATCCCACTGCCCCGCTCTCTCCCCATAGCCCAGTACCAATGCCCAAACTAATCTCACAGCCTCGCTCTCTCCCCATAGCCCTGTATCAATCCCCAAACTAAGCCCACTGCCCCGCTCGCTCCCCATAGCCCTGTATCAATCCCCAACTAATCCTACTGCCCCGCTCTCTCCCCATAGCCCTGTATCAATCCCCAAACTAATCTCACTGCCCCGCTCTCTCCCAATAGCCCTGTATCAATCCCCAAACTAATCCCACTGCCCCGCTCTCTCCCCATAGCCCTCTATCAATAACCAAACTAATCCCACTGCCCCGCTCTCTCCCCATAGCCCTCTATCAATCCCCAAACTAATCTCACTGCCCAGCTCTATCCCCATAGCCCTATATCAATTCCCAAACTAATCCCACTGCCCCGCTCTCTCCCCATAGCCCTGTATCAATTCCCAAACTAATCCCACTGCCCCGCTCTCTCCCCATAGCCCTGTATCAATCCACAAACTAATCCCACTGCCCCGCTCTCATCATAGCCCTGTATCAATCCCCAAACTAATCCCATTGCCCCGCTCTCTCCCCATAGCCATGTATCAATCCCCAAACTAATCCCACTGCCCCGCTCTCTCCCCATAGCCATGTATCAATCCCCAAACTAATCCCACTGCCCCGCTCTCTCCCCATAGCCCAGTATCGATCCCCAAACTAATCTCACTGCCCCGCTCTCTCCCCACAGCCCTGCATCAATCCCCAAACTAATTCCACTGCCCCGCTCTCTCCCCATAGCCCTATATCAATCCCCAAACTAATCCCACTACCCCGCTCTCTCCCCATAGCCCTGTATCAATCCCCAAACTAACCCCACTGCCCCGCTCTCTCCCCATAGCCCTGTATCAATCCCCAAACTAATCCCACTGCCCCTCTCTCTCCCCATAGCCCTGTATCAATCCCCAAACTAATCTCACTGCACCGCTTTCTCCCCATAGCCCTGTATCAATCCCCAAACTAATCCCACAGGCCCGCTCTCTCCCCATAGCCCTGTATCAATCCCCAAACTAATCCCACTGCCCCGCTCTCTCCCCATAGCCCAGTACCAATGCCCAAACTAATCTCACAGCCTCGCTCTCTCCCCATAGCCCTGTATCAATCCCCAAACTAAGCCCACAGCCCCGCTCGCTCCCCATAGCCCTGTATCAATCCCCAACTAATCCCACTGCCCCGCTCTCTCCCCATAGCCCTGTATCAATCCCCAAACTAATCCCACTGCCCCGCTCTCGCCCCATAGGCCTGTATCAATCCCCAAACTAACCCCACTGCCCCGCTCTCTCCCCATAGCCCAGTATCAATACCCAAACTAATCTCACAGCCTCTCTCTCTCCCCATAGCGCTGTATCAATCCCCAAACTAATCCCACTGCCCCGCTCTCTCCCCATAGCCGTGTATCAATCCCGAAACTAATCCCACTGCCCCGCTCTCTCCCCATTGCCCTGTATCAATCCCCAAACTAATCTCACTGCCCCGCTCTCTCCCCATAGCCCTGTATCAATCCCCAAACTAATCTCACTGCCCCGCTCTCTCCCCACAGCCATGTATCAATCCCCAAACTAATCTCACTGCCCCGCGCTCTCCCCATAGCCCTGTATCAATCTCCAAACTAATCCCACTGCCCCGCTCTCTCCCCATAGCCCTGTTTCAATCCCCAAACAAATCCCACTGCCCCGCTCTCTCCCCATAGCCCTGTATCAATCCACAAACTAATCCCATTGCCCCGCTCTCTCCCTATAGCCCTGTATCAATCCCCAAACTAATCCCACTGCCCCACTCTCTCCCCATAGCCCAATATCAATTCCCAAACTAATCCCACGGCCCCGCTCTCTCCCCATAGCCCTGTATCAATTCCCAAAGTAATCCCACTGCCCCGCTGTCTCCCCATAGCCCTGTATCAATCCACAAACTAATCCCACTGCCCCGCTCTCTCCCCATAGCCCTGTATCAATCCCCAAACTAATCCCATTGCCCCGCTCTCTCCCCATAGCCATGTATCAATCCCCAAACTAATCCCACTGCCCCGCTCTCTCCCCATAGCCATGTATCAATCCCCAAACTAATCCCACTGCCCCGCTCTCTCCCCATAGCCCAGTATCGATCCCCAAACTAATCTCACTGCCCCGCTCTCTCCCCACAGCCCTGCATCAATCCCCAAACTAATCTCACTGCACCGCTTTCTACCCATAGCCCTGTATCAATCCCCAAACTAATCCCACAGGCCCGCTCTCTCCCCATAGCCCTGTATCAATCCCCAAACTAATCCCACTGCCCCGCTCTCTCCCCATAGCCCAGTACCAATGCCCAAACTAATCTCACAGCCTCGCTCTCTCCCCATAGCCCTGTATCAATCCCCAAACTAAGCCCACTGCCCCGCTCGCTCCCCATAGCCCTGTATCAATCCCCAACTAATCCTACTGCCCCGCTCTCTCCCCATAGCCCTGTATCAATCCCCAAACTAATCTCACTGCCCCGCTCTCTCCCAATAGCCCTGTATCAATCCCCAAACTAATCCCACTGCCCCGCTCTCTCCCCATAGCCCTCTATCAATAACCAAACTAATCCCACTGCCCCGCTCTCTCCCCATAGCCCTCTATCAATCCCCAAACTAATCTCACTGCCCAGCTCTATCCCCATAGCCCTATATCAATTCCCAAACTAATCCCACTGCCCCGCTCTCTCCCCATAGCCCTGTATCAATTCCCAAACTAATCCCACTGCCCCGCTCTCTCCCCATAGCCCTGTATCAATCCACAAACTAATCCCACTGCCCCGCTCTCATCATAGCCCTGTATCAATCCCCAAACTAATCCCATTGCCCCGCTCTCTCCCCATAGCCATGTATCAATCCCCAAACTAATCCCACTGCCCCGCTCTCTCCCCATAGCCATGTATCAATCCCCAAACTAATCCCACTGCCCCGCTCTCTCCCCATAGCCCAGTATCGATCCCCAAACTAATCTCACTGCCCCGCTCTCTCCCCACAGCCCTGCATCAATCCCCAAACTAATTCCACTGCCCCGCTCTCTCCCCATAGCCCTATATCAATCC
Organism: Somniosus microcephalus; assembly: GCF_052327205.1. NCBI lineage: Eukaryota > Metazoa > Chordata > Chondrichthyes > Squaliformes > Somniosidae > Somniosus > Somniosus microcephalus. The sequence goes on from NW_028225179.1 coordinate 45,372,359, forward strand.
CCAAACTAATCCCACTACCCCGCTCTCTCCCCATAGCCCTGTATCAATCCCCAAACTAACCCCACTGCCCCGCTCTCTCCCCATAGCCCTGTATCAATCCCCAAACTAATCCCACTGCCCCTCTCTCTCCCCATAGCCCTGTATCAATCCCCAAACTAATCTCACTGCACCGCTTTCTCCCCATAGCCCTGTATCAATCCCCAAACTAATCCCACAGGCCCGCTCTCTCCCCATAGCCCTGTATCAATCCCCAAACTAATCCCACTGCCCCGCTCTCTCCCCATAGCCCAGTACCAATGCCCAAACTAATCTCACAGCCTCGCTCTCTCCCCATAGCCCTGTATCAATCCCCAAACTAAGCCCACAGCCCCGCTCGCTCCCCATAGCCCTGTATCAATCCCCAACTAATCCCACTGCCCCGCTCTCTCCCCATAGCCCTGTATCAATCCCCAAACTAATCCCACTGCCCCGCTCTCGCCCCATAGGCCTGTATCAATCCCCAAACTAACCCCACTGCCCCGCTCTCTCCCCATAGCCCAGTATCAATACCCAAACTAATCTCACAGCCTCTCTCTCTCCCCATAGCGCTGTATCAATCCCCAAACTAATCCCACTGCCCCGCTCTCTCCCCATAGCCGTGTATCAATCCCGAAACTAATCCCACTGCCCCGCTCTCTCCCCATTGCCCTGTATCAATCCCCAAACTAATCTCACTGCCCCGCTCTCTCCCCATAGCCCTGTATCAATCCCCAAACTAATCTCACTGCCCCGCTCTCTCCCCACAGCCATGTATCAATCCCCAAACTAATCTCACTGCCCCGCGCTCTCCCCATAGCCCTGTATCAATCTCCAAACTAATCCCACTGCCCCGCTCTCTCCCCATAGCCCTGTTTCAATCCCCAAACAAATCCCACTGCCCCGCTCTCTCCCCATAGCCCTGTATCAATCCACAAACTAATCCCATTGCCCCGCTCTCTCCCTATAGCCCTGTATCAATCCCCAAACTAATCCCACTGCCCCACTCTCTCCCCATAGCCCAATATCAATTCCCAAACTAATCCCACGGCCCCGCTCTCTCCCCATAGCCCTGTATCAATTCCCAAAGTAATCCCACTGCCCCGCTGTCTCCCCATAGCCCTGTATCAATCCACAAACTAATCCCACTGCCCCGCTCTCTCCCCATAGCCCTGTATCAATCCACAAACTAATCCCATTGCCCCGCTCTCTCCCTATAGCCCTGTATCAATCCCCAAACTAATCCCACTGCCCCGCTCTCTCCCCATAGCCCAATATCAATTGCCAAACTAATCCCACTGCCCCGCTCTCTCCCCATAGCCCTGTATCAATTCCCAAAGTAATCCCACTGCCCCGCTGTCTCCCCATAGCCCTGTATCAATCCACAAACTAATCCCACTGCCCCGCTCTCTCCCCATAGCCCTGTATCAATCCCCAAACTAATCCCACTGCCCCGCTGTCCCCCCATAGCCCTGCATCAATCCCCAACTAATCCCGCTCTCTCCCCATAGCCCAGTAGCAATCCCCAAACTAATCTCACTGCCCCGCTCTCTCCCCATAGCCCTGTATCAATCCCCAAACTAACCCCACTGCCCCGCTGTCTCCCCATAGCCCTGTATCAATCCCCAACTCATCTCACTGCCCCGCTCTCTCCCCATAGCCCTGTATCAATCCCCAAACTAATCCCACTGCCCCGCTCTCTACTCATAGCCCTGTATCAATCCCCAAACTAATCTCACTGCTCCGCTCTCTCCCCATAGCCCTGTATCAAACCCCAAACTAATCTCACTGCCCCGCTCTCTCCCCATAGCCGTCTATCATTCCCCAAACTAACCCCACTGCCCCGCTCTCTCCCCATTGCCCTGTATCAATCCCCAAACTAATCTCACTGCCTCGCTCTCTCCCCATAGCCCTGTATCAATCCCCAAACTAATCCCATTGCCCCGCTCACTCCCCATAGCCATGTATCGATCCCCAAACTAATCCCACTGCCCCGCTCTCTCCCCATAACACTGTATCAATCCCCAAATTAATTCAACTGCCCCGCTCTCTCCCCATAGCCCTGTATCAATCCCCAAATTAATCTCATGGCCCCGCTCTCTCCCCATAGCCCTGTATCAATTCCCAAACTAATCGCACTGCCCCGCTCTCTCCCCATAGACCTGTATCAATTCCCAAACTAATCCCACTGCCCCGCTCTCTCCCCATAGCCCTGTATCAATCCTCAAACTAATCCCATTGCCCCGCTCTCTCCCCATAGCCAAGTATCAATCCCCAAACTAATCCCATTGCCCCGCTCTCTCCCCATAGCCCTGTATCAATCCCCAAACTAATGCCACTGCCCCGCTCTCTCCCCACAGCCCTGTATCAATCCCCAAAACTAATCCCACTGACCCGCTCCCTCCCCATAGACCGATATCAATCCCCAAACTAATCCCACTGCCGCGCTCTCTCCCCATAGCCCTGTATCAATCCCCAAACTAATCTCACTGCCCCGCTCTCTCCCAATAGCCCTGTATCAATCCCCAAACTAATCCCACTGCCCCGCTCTCTCCCCATAGCCCTGTATCAATTCCCAAACTAATCCCACTGCCCCGCTCTCTCCCCATAGCCCTGTATCAATTCCCAAAGTAATCCCACTGCCCCGCTGTCTCCCCATAGCCCTGTATCAATCCACAAACTAATCCCACTGCACCGCTCTCTCCCCATAGTCCTGTATCAATCCCCAAACTAATCCCACTGCCCCGCTGTCCCCCCATAGCCCTGCATCAATCCCCAACTAATCCCGCTCTCTCCCCATAGCCCAGTAGCAATCCCCAAACTAATCTCACTGCCCCGCTCTCTCCCCATAGCCCTGTATCAATCCCCAAACTAACCCCACTGCCCCGCTGTCTCCCCATAGCCCTGTATCAATCCCCAACTAATCTCACTGCCCCGCTCTCTCCCCATAGCCCTGTATCAATCCCCAAACTAATCCCACTGCCCCGCTCTCTACCCATAGCCCTGTATCAATCCCCAAACTAATCTCACTGCTCCGCTCTCTCCCCATAGCCCTGTATCAAACCCCAAACTAATCTCACTGCCCCGCTCTCTCCCCATAGCCATCTATCATTCCCCAAACTAACCCCACTGCCCCGCTCTCTCCCCATTGCCCTGTATCAATCCCCAAACTAATCTCACTGCCTCGCTCTCTCCCCATAGCCCTGTATCAATCCCCAAACTAATCCCATTGCCCCGCTCACTCCCCATAGCCATGTATCGATCCCCAAACTAATCCCACTGCCCCGCTCTCTCCCCATAACACTGTATCAATCCCCAAATTAATTCAACTGCCCCGCTCTCTCCCCACAGCCCTGTATCAATCCCCAAATTAATCTCATGGCCCCGCTCTCTCCCCATAGCCCTGTATCAATTCCCAAACTAATCCCACTGCCCCGCTCTCTCCCCATAGACCTGTATCAATTCCCAAACTAATCCCACTGCCCCGCTCTCTCCCCATAGCCATGTATCAATCCTCAAACTAATCCCATTGCCCCGCTCTCTCCCCATAGCCAAGTATCAATCCCCAAACTAATCCCATTGCCCCGCTCTCTCCCCATAGCCCTGTATCAATCCCCAAACTAATGCCACTGCCCCGCTCTCTCCCCACAGCCCTGTATCAATCCCCAAAACTAATCCCACTGCCCCGCTCTCTCCCCATAGACCTATATCAATCCCCAAACTAATCCCACTGCCGCGCTCTCTCCCCATAGCCCTGTATCAATCCCCAAACTAATCTCACTGCCCCGCTCTCTCCCAATAGCCCTGTATCAATCCCCAAACTAATCCCACTGCCCCGCTCTCTCCCCATAGCCCTCTATCAACAACCAAACTAATCCCACTGCCCTGCTCTCTCCCCATAGCCCTCTATCAATCCCCAAACTAATCTCACTGCCCAGCTCTATCCCCATAGCCCTATATCAATTCCCAAACTAATCCCACTGCCCCGCTCTCTCCCCATAGCCCTGTATCAATTCCCAAACTAATCCCACTGCCCCGCTCTCTCCCCATAGCCCTGTATCAATCCACAAACTAATCCCACTGCCCCGCTCTCATCATAGCCCTGTATCAATCCCCAAACTAATCCCATTGCCCCGCTCTCTCCCCATAGCCCTGTATCAATCGCCAAACTAATCCCACTGCCCCGCTCTCGCCCCATAGGCCTGTATCAATCCCCAAACTAACCCCACTGCCCCGCTCTCTCCCCATAGCCCAGTATCAATGCCCAAACTAATCTCACAGCCTCTGTCTCTCCCCATAGCCCTGTATCAATCCCCAAACTAATCCCACTGCCCCGCTCTCTTCCCATAGCCGTGTATCAATCCCGAAACTAATCCCACTGCCCCGCTCTCTCCCCATTGCCCTGTATCAATCCCCAAACTAATCTCACTGCCCCGCTCTCTCCCCATAGCCCTGTATCAATCCCCAAACTAATCTCACTGCCCCGCTCTCTCCCCACAGCCATGTATCAATCCCCAAACTAATCTCACTGCCCCGCGCTCTCCCCATAGCCCTGTATCAATCTCCAAACTAATCCCACTGCCCCGCTCTCTCCCCATAGCCCTGTTTCAATCCCCAAACAAATCCCACTGCCCCGCTCTCTCCCCATAGCCCTGTATCAATCCACAAACTAATCCCATTGCCCCGCTCTCTCCCTATAGCCCTGTATCAATCCCCAAACTAATCCCACTGCCCCACTCTCTCCCCATAGCCCAATATCAATTCCCAAACTAATCCCACGGCCCCGCTCTCTCCCCATAGCCCTGTATCAATTCCCAAAGTAATCCCACTGCCCCGCAGTCTCCCCATAGCCCTGTATCAATCCACAAACTAATCCCACTGCCCCGCTCTCTCCCCATAGCCCTGTATCAATCCACAAACTAATCCCATTGCCCCGCTCTCTCCCTATAGCCCTGTATCAATCCCCAAACTAATCCCACTGCCCCGCTCTCTCCCCATAGCCATGTATCAATCCCCAAACTAATCCCACAGCCCCGCTCTCTCCCCATAGCCCTGTATCAATCCCCAAACTAATCTCACTGCCGCGCTCTCTCCCCATAGCCCTGTATCAATCCACAAACTAACCCCACTGCCCCGCTCTCTCCCCATAGCCCAGAATCAATCCCTAAACTAATCTCACTGCCCCGTTCTCTCCCCACAGCCCTGCATCAATCCCCAAACTAATCCCACAGCACCGCTCTCTCCCCATAGCCCTGTATCAATCCCCAAACTAATCCCACTGCCCCGCTCTCTCCCCATAGCCCTGAACCAATCCCCAAACTAATCTCACTGCCCCGCTCTCTCCCCATAGCCCTGTATCAATCCCCAAACTAACCCCACTGCCCCGCTCTCTCCCCATAGCCCTGTATCAATCCCCAACTAATCCCACTGACCCGCTCTCTCCCCATAGCCCTGTATCAATCCCGAAACTAATCTCAGTGCCCCGCTCTCTCCCCATAGCCCTGTATCAAACCCCAAACTAACCGCACTGCCCCGCTCTCTCCCCATAGCCCAGTATCAATCCCCAAACTAATCTCACTGCCCCGCTCTCTCCCCATAGTCCTGTATCAATCCCCAAACTAATCCCACTGCCCCGCTCTCTCCCCATAGCCCTGTATCAATCCCCAAACTAACCCCACTGCCCCGCTCTCTCCCGATAGCCCAGTATCAATCCCCAAACTAATCTCGCAGCATCGCTCTCTCCCCATAGCCCTGTATCAATCCCCAAACTAATCCCACTGCCCCGCTCTCTCCCCATATCCATGTATCAATCCCCAAACTAATCCCACTGGCCCGCTCTCTCCCCATTGCCCTGTATCAATCCCCAAACGAATCTCACTGCCCCGCTCTCTCCCCATACCCCTGTATCAATCCTCAAACTAATCCCACTGCCCCGCTCTCTCCCCATAGCCCTGTATCAATCCACAAACTAATCTCACTGCCCCGCTCTCTCCCCATAGCCCTGTATCAATCCCCAAACTAACCCTACTGCCCCGCTCTCACCCCATAGCCCAGTATCAAACCCCAAGCTAATCTCACTGCCCCGCTCTCTCCCAATAGCCCTGTATTAATCCCCAAACTAATCCCACTGCCCCGATCTCTCCCCATAGCCCTGTATCAATCCCCAAACTAATCTCACTGCCCCGCTCTCTCCCCATAACCCTGTATCAATCCGCAAACTAATCTCAATGCCCCGCTCTCTCCCCATAGCCCTGTATCAATCCCCAAACTAATCCCACTGCCCCGCTCTCTCCCCATAGCCCTGTATCAATCCCCAACTAATCCCACTGCCCCGCTCTCTCCCCATATCCCTGTATCAATCCCCAACTAATCCCACTGCCCCGCTCTCTCCCCATAGTCCTGTATCCATCCCCAAACTAATCCCACTGCCCCGCTCTCTCCCCATAGTCCTGTATCAATCCACAAACTAATCCCACTGCCCCGCTCTCCCCCCATAGCCCTGTATCAATCCCCAACTAATCCCACTGCCCCGCTCTCTCCCCGTAGCCCTGTATCAATCCCCAAACTAATCCCGCTGCCCCGCTCTCTCCCCGCAGTCCTGTATCAATCCCCAAACTAATCCCACTGCCCCGCTCTCTCCCCATAGCCCTGTATCAATCCCCAAACTAATCCCACTGCCCCGCTCTCTCCCCATAGCCCTGTATCAATCCCCAAACTAATCCCACTGCCCCGCTCTCTCCCCATAGTCCTCTATCAATCCCCAAACTAATCCCAATGCCCCGCTCTCTCCCCATAATCCTGTATCAACCCCCAAACTAATCTCACTGCCCTGCTCTCCCCCCATAGCCCTGTATCAATCCCCAACTAATCCCACTGCCCCGCTCTCTCCCCATAGCCCTGTATCAATCCACAAACTAATCCCGCTGCCCCGCTCTCTCCCCATAGCCCTGTATCAATCCCCAAACTAATCCCGCTGCCCCGCTCTCTCCCCATAGCCCTGTATCAATCCCCAAACTAATCCCGCTGCCCCGCTCTCTCCCCATAGCCCTATATCAATCCCCATACTAATCCCGCTGCCCCGCTCTCTTCCCATAGCCCTGTATCAATCCCCAAACTAAACCCACTGCCCCGCTCTCTCCCTAAGTCCTGTATCAACCCGCAAACTAATCCCGCTGCCCCGCTCTCTCCCCATAGACCTGTATCAATCCCCAACTAATCCCATTGTCCCGCTCTCTCCCCATAGCCCTGTATCAATCCCCAAACTAACCCCACTGCCCCGCTCTCTCCCCATAGCCCAGTATCAATCCCCAAACTAATCTCACTGCCCCGCTCTCTCCCCATAGCCCTGTATTAATCCCCAAACTAATCCCACTGCCCCGCTCTCTCCCCATAGCCCTGTATCAATCCCCAAACTAATCCCACTGCCCCGCTCTCTCCCCATTACCCTGTATCAATCCGCAAACTAATCCCACTGCCCCGCTCTCTCCCCATAGCCCTGTATCAATCCCCAACTAATCCCACTGCCCCGCTCTCTCCCCATAGTCCTGTATCAATCCTCAAACTAATCCCACTGCCCCGCGCTGGCCCCATTGTCCTGTATCAATCCCCAACTAATCCCACTGCCCCGCTCTCTCACCATAGCCCTGTATCAATTCCCAAACTAATCCCGCTGCCCCGCTCTCTCCCCATAGCCCTGTATCAATCCCAAACTAATCCCACTGCCCCGCTCTCTCCCCATAGCCCTGTATCAATCCCCAAACTAATCCCACTGCCCCGCTCTCTCCCCATAGCCCTGTATCAATCCCCAAACTAATCCCGCTGCCCCGCTCTCTCCCCATAGCCCTGTATCAATCCCCAAACTAAACCCACTGCCCCGCTCTCTCCCTAAGTCCTGTATCAACCCGCAAACTAATCCCGCTGCCCCGCTCTCTCCCCATAGACCTGTATCAATCCCCAACTAATCCCATTGTCCCGCTCTCTCCCCATAGCCCTGTATCAATCCCCAAACTAACCCCACTGCCCCGCTCTCTCCCCATAGCCCAGTATCAATCCCCAAACTAATCTCACTGCCCCGCTCTCTCCCCATAGCCCTGTATTAATCCCCAAACTAATCCCACTGCCCCGCTCTCTCCCCATAGCCCTGTATCAATCCCCAAACTAATCCCACTGCCCCGCTCTCTCCCCATTACCCTGTATCAATCCGCAAACTAATCCCACTGCCCCGCTCTCTCCCCATAGCCCTGTATCAATCCCCAACTAATCCCACTGCCCCGCTCTCTCCCCATAGTCCTGTATCAATCCTCAAACTAATCCCACTGCCCCGCGCTGGCCCCATTGTCCTGTATCAATCCCCAACTAATCCCACTGCCCCGCTCTCTCACCATAGCCCTGTATCAATCCCCAAACTAATCCCGCTGCCCCGCTCTCTCCCCATAGCCCTGTATCAATCCCAAACTAATCCCACTGCCCCGCTCTCTCCCCATAGCCCTGTATCAATCCCCAAACTAATCCCACTGCCCCGCTCTCTCCCCATAGCCCTGTATCAATCCCCAAACTAATCCCGCTGCCCCGCTCTCTCCCCATAGCCCTGTATCAATCCCCAAACTAATCCCACTGCCCCGCTCTCTCCCCATAGTCCTGTATCAATCCCCAAATTAATCCCACTGCCCCGCTCTCTCCCCATAGCCCTGTATCAATCCCCAACTAATCCCACTGCCTCGCTCTCTCCCCATAGCCATGTATCAATCCCAAACTAATCCCACTGCCCCGCTCTCTCCCCTTAGCCCTGTATCAATCCCCAAACTAATCCCACTGCCCCGCTCTCTCCCCATAGCCCTGTATCAATTCCAAACTGATCCAACTGCCCCGCTCTCTCCCCAAAGCCCTGTATCAATTCCCAACTAATCCCACTGCCCCGCTCGCTCCCCATAGCCCTGTATCAATCCTCAAACTAATCCAACTGCCCCGCTCTCTCCCCATAGCCCTGTATCAATCCCCAAACTAATCCCACTGCCCCGCTCTCTCCCCATAGCACTGTATAAATCCCCAAACTAATCCCACTGCCCCGCTCTCTCCCCATAGCCTTGTATGAATCCCCAAACTAATCCCACTGCCCCGCTCTCTCCCCATAGTCCTGTATCAATCCCCAAACCAATCCCACTGCCCACTCTCTCCCCATAGCCCTTTATCAATCCCCAACTAATCCCACTGCCCCGCTCTCTCCCCATAGCCCTGTATCAATCCCTAAACTAATCGCACTGCCCCGCTCTCTCCCCATAGCCCTGTATCAATCCCCAAACTAATCCCGCTGCCCCGCTCTCTCCCCATAGCCCTGTATCAATCCCCAAACTAATCCCACTGCCCCGCTCTCTCCCCATAGTCCTGTATCAATCCGCAAACTAATCCCACTGCCCCGCTCTCTCCCCATAGCCCTGTATCAAGCCCCAACTAATCCCACAGCCCCGCTCTCTCCCCATGGCCCTGTATCAATCCCCAAACTAATACCACTGCCCCGCTCTCTCCCCATAGCCGAGAATCAATCCCCAAACTAATCCCACTGCCCCGCTCTCTCCCCATAGCCCTGTATCAATCCCCAAACTAATCCCACTGCCCCACTCTCTCCCCATAGTCCTGTTTCAATCCCCAAACTAATCCCACTGCCCCGCTCTCCCCCCATAGCCCTGTCTCAATCCCCAACTAATCCCACTGCCCCGCTCTCCCCATAGCCCTCTATCAATCCCCAACAATCCCACTGCCCCGCTCTCTCCCCATAGCCCTGTGTCAATCCCAAACTAATCCCACTGCCCCGCTCTCTCCCCAAACGAATCCCACTGCCCCGCTCTCTCCCCATCGCCCTGTATCAATCCCCAAACTAATCACAGTGCCCCACTCTCTCCCCATAGCCCTGTAACAATCCCAAACTAATCCCACTGCCCCGCTCTCTCCCCATAGCCCTGTATCAATCCCCAAACTAATCCCACTGCCCCGCTCTCTCCCCATAGCCCTGTATCAATCCCTTAACTAATCACAGTGCCCCGCTCTCTCCCCATCGCCCTGTATAAATCCCCAAACTAATCCCACTGCCCCGCTCTCTCCCCATAGCCCTGTATCAATCCCCAAACTAATCCCACTGCCCCGCTCTCTCCCCATATCACTGTATCAATCCCCAATCTAATCCCACTGCCCCGCTCTCTCCCCATAGCCCTGTATCAATCCCCAAACTAATCCCACTGCCCCGCTCTGTCCCCATAGCCCTGTATCAATTCCCAACTAATCCCAATGCCCCGCTCTCTCCCCATAGTCCTGTATCAACCCCCAAACTAATCCCACTGCCCTGCTCTCCCCCCATAGCCCTGTATCAATCCCCAACTAATCCCACTGGCCCGCTCTCTCCCCATAGCCCTGTATCAATCCCCAAACTAATCCCGCTGCCCCGCTCTCTCCCCATAGCCCTGTATCAATCCCCAAACTAATCCCACTGCCCCGCTCTCTCCCCATAGTCCTGTATCAATCCCTAAACTAATCCTGCTGCCCCGCTCTCTCCCCATAGCCCTGTATCAATCCCCAAACTAATCCCGCTGCCCCGCTCTCTCCCCATAGCCCTGTATCAATCCCCAAACTAATCCCGCTGCCCCGCTCTCTCCCCATAGCCCTGTATCAATCCCGAAACTAATCCCACTGCCGCGCTCTCTCCCCGGAGTCCTGTATCAATCCCCAAACTAATCCCACTGCCCCGCTCTCTCCCCATAGCCCTGTATCAATTCCCAACTAATCCAACTGCCCCACTCTCTCCCCATAGCCCTGTATCAATTCCCAACTAATCCCACTGCCCCGCTCTCTCCCCATAGCCCTGTATCAATTCCCAACTAATCTCACTGCCCCGCTCTCTCCCCAAAGCCCTGTATCAATTCCCAACTAATCCCACTGACCCGCTCTCTCCCCATAGCCCTGTATCAATCACCAAACTAATCCAACTGCCCCGCTCTCTCCCCATAGCCCTGTATCAATCCCCAAACTAATCCCACTGCCCCGCTCTCTCCCCATAGCCCTGTATAAATCCCCAAACTAACTCCACTGCCCCGCTCTCTCCCCATAGTCCTGTATCAATCCCCAAACTAATCCCACTGCCCCGCTGTCCCCCCATAGCCCTGCATCAATCCCCAACGAATCCCGCTCTCTCCCCATAGCCCAGTAGCAATCCCCAAACTAATCTCACTGCCCCGCTCTCTCCCCATAGCCCTGTATCAATCCCCAAACTAACCCCACTGCCCCGCTGTCTCCCCATAGCCCTGTATCAATCCCCAACTAATCTCACTGCCCCGCTCTCTCCCCATTGCCCTGTATTAATCCCCAAACTAATCCCACTGCCCCGCTCTCTACCCATAGCCCTGTATCAATCCCCAAACTAATCTCATTGCTCCGCTCTCTCCCCATAGCCCTGTATCAAACCCCAAACTAATCTCACTGCCCCGCTCTCTCCCCATAGTCCTGTATCAATCCCCAAACTAATCCCACTGCCCCGCTCTCTCCCCATAGCCGTCTATCATTCCCCAAACTAATCCCGCTGCCCCGCTCTCTCCCCATAGCCCTGTATCAATCCCCAAACTAATCCCGCTGCCCCGCTCTCTCCCCATAGCCCTGTATCAATCCCGAAACTAATCCCACTGCCGCGCTCTCTCCCCAGAGTCCTGTATCAATCCCCAAACTAATCCCACTGCCCCGCTCTCTCCCCATAGCCCTGTATCAATTCCCAACTAATCCAACTGCCCCGCTCTCTCCCCATAGCCCTGTATCAATTCCCAACTAATCCCACAGCCCCGCTCTCTCCCCATAGCCCTGTATCAATTCCCAACTAATCTCACTGCCCCGCTCTCTCCCCAAAGCCCTGTATCAATTCCCAACTAATCCCACTGACCCGCTCTCTCCCCATAGCCCTGTATCAATCCCCAAACTAATCCAACTGCCCCGCTCTCTCCCCATAGCCCTGTATCAATCCCCAAACTAATCCCACTGCCCCGCTCTCTCCCCATAGCCCTGTATAAATCCCCAAACTAACTCCACTGCCCCGCTCTCTCCCCATAGTCCTGTATCAATCCCCAAACTAATCCCACTGCCCCGCTGTCCCCCCATAGCCCTGCATCAATCCCCAACTAATCCCGCTCTCTCCCCATAGCCCAGTAGCAATCCCCAAACTAATCTCACTGCCCCGCTCTCTCCCCATAGCCCTGTATCAATCCCCAAACTAACCCCACTGCCCCGCTGTCTCCCCATAGCCCTGTATCAATCCCCAACTAATCTCACTGCCCCGCTCTCTCCCCATTGCCCTGTATTAATCCCCAAACTAATCCCACTGCCCCGCTCTCTACCCATAGCCCTGTATCAATCCCCAAACTAATCTCACTGCTCCGCTCTCTCCCCATAGCCCTGTATCAAACCCCAAACTAATCTCACTGCCCCGCTCTCTCCCCATAGTCCTGTATCAATCCCCAAACTAATCCCACTGCCCCGCTCTCTCCCCATAGCCGTCTATCATTCCCCAAACTAATCCCACTGCCCCGCTCTCTCCCCATTGCCCTGTATCAATCCCCAAACTAATCTCACTGCCTCGCTCTCTCCCCATAGCCCTGTATCAATCCCCAAACTAATCTCACTGCCCTGCTCTCTCCCCATAGCCCTGTATCAATCCCCAAACTAAACTCACTGCCCCGCGCTCTCCCCATAGCCCTGTATCAATCTCCAAACTAATCCCACTGCCCCGTTCTCTCCCCATAGCCCTGTCTCAATCCCCAAACTAATCTCACTGCCCCGCTCTCTCCCCATAGCCCTGTATCAATCCCCAAACTAATCTCACTGCCCCGCTCTCTCCCCATAGCCCTGTATCAATCCCCAAACTAACCCCACTGCCCTGCTCTCTCCCCATAGCCCTGCATCAATCCTCAACTAATCCCACCGCCCCGCTCTCTCCCCATAGCCCTGTATCAATCCCCAACTAATCCCACTGCCCCGCTCTCTACCCATAGTCCTGTATCAATCCCCAAACTAATCTGACTGCCCCGCTCGCTCCCCATAGTCCTGTATCAATCCCCAAACTAATCCCACTGCCCCGCACTCCCCCCATAGCCCTGTATCAATCCCCAACTAATCCCACTGCCCCGCTCTCTCCCCATAGCCCTGTATCAATCCCCAAACTAATCCCGCTGCACCGCTCTCTCCCCATAGCCCTGTATCAATCCCCAAACTAATCCCACTGCCCCGCTCTCTCCCCATAGTCCTGTATCAATCACCAAACTAATCCCACTGCCCCGCTCTCTCCCCATAGCCCTGTATCAATCCCCAAACTAATCCCACAGCCCCGCTATCACCCCATAGCCCTGTATCAATCCCCAAACTAATCCCACTGCCCCGCTCTCTCCCCATAGTCCTGTATCAATTCCCAAACTAATCCCACTGCCCTGCTCTCCCCCCATAGCCCTGTATCAATCCCCAACTAATCCCACTGCCCCGCTCTCTCCCCATAGCCCTGTATCAATCCCCATACTAATCCCGCTGCCCCGCTCTCTTCCCATAGCCCTGTATCAATCCCCAAACTAAACCTACTGCCACGCTCTCTCCCTAAGTCCTGTATCAACCCGCAAACTAATCCCGCTGCCCCGCTCTCTCCCCATAGACCTGTATCAATCCCCAACTAATCCCATTGTCCCGCTCTCTCCCCATAGCCCTGTATCAATCCCCAAACTAACCCCACTGCCCCGCTCTCTCCACATAGCCCAGTATCAATCCCCAAACTAATCTCACTGCCCCGCTCTCTCCCCATAGCCCTGTATTAATCCCCAAACTAATCCCACTGCCCCGCTCTCTCCCCATAGCCCTGTATCAATCCCCAAACTAATCCCACTGCCCCGCTCTCTCCCCATTACCCTGTATCAATCCGCAAACTAATCCCACTGCCCCGCTCTCTCCCCATAGCCCTGTATCAATCCCCAACTAATCCCACTGCCCCGCTCTCTCCCCATAGTCCTGTATCAATCCTCAAACTAATCCCACTTCCCCGCGCTGTCCCCATTGTCCTGTATCAATCCCCAACTAATCCCACTGCCCCGCTCTCTCACCATAGCCCTGTATCAATCCCCAAACTAATCCCGCTGCCCCGCTCTCTCCCCATAGCCCTGTATCAATCCCAAACTAATCCCACTGCCCCGCTCTCTCCCCATAGCCCTGTATCAATCCCCAAACTAATCCCACTGCCCCGCTCTCTCCCCATAGCCCTGTATCAATCCCCAAACTAATCCCGCTGCCCCGCTCTCTCCCCATAGTCCTGTATCAATCCCCAAACTAATCCCACTGCCCCGCTCTCTCCCCATAGTCCTGTATCAATTCCCAAATTAATCCCACTGCCCCGCTCTCTCCCCATAGCCCTGTATCAATCCCCAACTAATCCCACTGCCTCGCTCTCTCCCCATAGCCATGTATCAATCCCAAATTAATCCCACTGCCCCGCTCTCTCCCCATAGCCCTGTATCAATCCCCAAACTAATCCCACTGCCCCGCTCTCTCCCCAAAGCGCTGTATCAATTCCCAACTAATCCCACTGCCCCGCTCGCTCCCCATAGCCCTGTATCAATCCTCAAACTAATCCAACTGCCCCGCTCTCTCCCCATAGCCCTGTATCAATCCCCAAACTAATCCCACTGCCCCGCTCTCTCCCCATAGCACTGTATAAATCCCCAAACTAATCCCACTGCCCCGCTCTCTCCCCATAGCCTTGTATGAATCCCCAAACTAATCCCACTGCCCCGCTCTCTCCCCATAGTCCTGTATCAATCCCCAAACCAATCCCACTGCCCACTCTCTCCCCATAGCCCTTTATCAATCCCCAACTAATCCCACTGCCCCGCTCTCTCCCCATAGCCCTGTATCAATCCCTAAACTAATCGCACTGCCCCGCTCTCTCCCCATAGCCCTGTATCAATCCCCAAACTAATCCCGCTGCCCCGCTCTCTCCCCATAGCCCTGTATCAATCCCCAAACTAATCCCACTGCCCCGCTCTCTCCCCATAGTCCTGTATCAATCCGCAAACTAATCCCACTGCCCCGCTCTCTCCCCATAGCCCTGTATCAAGCCCCAACTAATCCCACAGCCCCGCTCTCTCCCCATGGCCCTGTATCAATCCCCAAACTAATACCACTGCCCCGCTCTCTCCCCATAGCCGTGAATCAATCCCCAAACTAATCCCACTGCCCCGCTCTCTCCCCATAGCCCTGTATCAATCCCCAAACTAATCCCACTGCCCCACTCTCTCCCCATAGTCCTGTTTTAATCCCCAAACTAATCCCACTGCCCCGCTCTCTCCCCATAGCCCTCTATCAATCCCCAACAATCCCACTGCCCCGCTCTCTCCCCATAGCCCTGTGTCAATCCCAAACTAATCCCACTGCCCCGCTCTCTCCCCAAACGAATCCCACTGCCCCGCTCTCTCCCCATCGCCCTGTATCAATCCCCAAACTAATCACAGTGCCCCACTCTCTCCCCATAGCCCTGTAACAATCCCAAACTAATCCCACTGCCCCGCGCTCTCCCCATAGCCCTGTATCAATCCCCAAACTAATCCCACTGCCCCGCTCTCTCCCCATAGCCCTGTATCAATCCCTTAACTAATCACAGTGCCCCGCTCTCTCCCCATCGCCCTGTATAAATCCCCAAACTAATCCCACTGCCCCGCTCTCTCCCCATAGCCCTGTATCAATCCCCAAACTAATCACAGTGCCCCGCTCTCTCCCCATAGTCCTGTATCAATCCCCCAACTAATCCCACTGACCCGCTCTCTCCCCATAGCCCTGTATCAATTCCCAACTAATCCCACTGCCCCGCTCTCTCCCCAAAGCCCTGTATCAATTCCCAACTAATCCCACTGCCCCACTCTCTCCCCATAGCCCTGTATCAATTCCCAACTAATCCCACTGCCCCGCTCTCTCCCCATAGCCCTGTATCAATTCCGAACTAATCCCACTGCCCCGCGCTCTCCCCATAACCCTGTATCAATTCCCCACTAATCCCACTGCCCCGCTCTCTCCCCATAGTCCTGTATCAATTCCCAACTAATCACAGTGCCCCGCTCTCTCCCCATAGCCCTGTATCAATTCCCAACTAATCCCACTGCCCCGCTCTCTCCCCATAGCCCTGTATCAATCCCCAAACTAATCCCACTGCCCCGCTCTCTCCCCATAGCCCTGTATCAATCTCCAAACTAATCACAGTGCCCCGCTCTCTCCCCATAGCCCTGTATAAATCCCCAAACTAATCCCACTGCCCCGCTCTCTCCCCATAGCCCTGTATAAATTCCCAAACTAATCCCACTGCCCCGCTCTCTCCCCATAGTCCTGTATCAAACCCCAAACTTATCCCACTGCCCCGCTCTCCCCCCATAGCCCTGTATCAATCCCCAAACTAATCCCACTGCCCCGCTCTCTCCCCAGAGCCCTGTATCAATTCCCAACTAATCCCACTGCCCCGCTCTCTCCCCATAGACCTGTATCAATCACAAACTAAACCCACTGCCCCGCTCTCTCCCCATAGCCCTGTGTCAATCCCGAAACTAATCCCACTGCCCCGCTCTCTCCCCATAGTCCTGTATCAATCCCCAAACTAATCCCACTGCCCCGCTCTCTCCCCATAGTCCTGTATCAATTCCCAACTAATCACAGTGCCCCGCTCTCTCCCCATAGTCCTGTATCAATCCCCAAACTCATCCCACTGCCCCGCTCTCCCCCCATAGCCCTGTCTCAATCCCCAACTAATCCTACTGCCCCGCTCTCTCCCCATAGCCCTGTATCAATCCCCAAACTAATCCCGCTACCCCGCTCTCTCCGCATAGCCCTGTATCAATCCCCAAACTAATCCCATGGCCCTGCTCATCCCCATAGCCCTGTATCAATCCCCAAACTAATCCCACTGCCCTGCTCTCTCCCCTTGACCCTGTATAAATCCCCAAACTAATCCCACTGCCCCGCTCTCTCCCCATTGCCCTGTATCAATCCCTTAACTAATCACAGTGCCCCGCTCTCTCCACATAGTCCTGTATCAATCCCCAAACTAATCCCACTGCCCCGCTCTCTCCCCATAGCCCTGTATCAATCCCCAACTAATCCCACTGCCCCGCTCTCTCCCCACAGCCCTCTATGAATCCCAAACTAATCCCACTGCCCCGCTCTCTCCCCATAGCCCTGTATCAATCCCAAACTAATCCCACTGCCCCGCTCTCTCCCCATAGCTCTGTATCAATCCCCAAACTAATCCCACTGCCCCGCTCTCTCCCCATAGCCCTGTATCAATCCCCAAACTAATCCCACTGCCCCGCTCTCTCCCCATAGCCCTGTATCAATCCCCAAACTAATCCCACCGCCCCGTTCTCTCCCCATAGTCCTGTACCAATCCCCAAACTAATCCAACTGCCCCGCTCTCTCCCCATAGCCCTGTATCAATTCCCAACTAATCCCACTGCCTCGCTCTCTCCCCATAGCCCTGTATCAATTCCCAACTAATCCCACTGCCCCGCTCTCTCCCCATAGCCCTGTATCAATTCCCAACTAATCCAACCGCCCCGCTCTCTCCCCATAGCCCTGTATCAATCCTAAACTAATCCCACTGCCCCGCTCTCTCCCCATAGCCCTGTATCAATCCCCAAACTAATCCCACTGCCCCGCTCTCTCCCCATAGCACTATATCAATCCCCAATCTAATCCCACTGCCCCGCTCTCTCCCCATAGCCCTGTATCAATCCCCAAACTAATCCCACTGCCCCGCTCTGTCCCCATAGCCCTGTATCAATTCCCAACTAATCCCAATGCCCCGCTCTCTCCCCATAGTCCTGTATCAACCCCCAAACTAATCCCACTGCCCTGCTCTCCCCCCATAGCCCTGTATCAATCCCCAACTAATCCCACTGCCCCGCTCTCTCCCCATAGCCCTGTATCAATCCCCAAACTAATCCCGCTGCCCCGCTCTCTCCCCATAGCCCTGTATCAATCCCCAAACTAATCCCACTGCCCCGCTCTCTCCCCATAGTCCTGTATCAATCCCTAAACTAATCCTGCTGCCCCGCTCTCTCCCCATAGCCCTGTATCAATCCCCAAACTAATCCCGCTGCCCCGCTCTCTCCCCATAGCCCTGTATCAATCCCCAAACTAATCCCGCTGCCCCGCTCTCTTCCCATAGCCCTGTATCAATCCCGAAACTAATCCCACTGCCGCGCTCTCTCCCCAGAGTCCTGTATCAATCCCCAAACTAATCCCACTGCCCCGCTCTCTCCCCATAGCCCTGTATCAATTCCCAACTAATCCAACTGCCCCACTCTCTCCCCATAGCCCTGTATCAATTCCCAACTAATCCCACGGCCCCGCTCTCTCCCCATAGCCCTGTATCAATTCCCAACTAATCTCACTGCCCCGCTGTCCCCCCATAGCCCTGCATCAATCCCCAACTAATCCCGCTCTCTCCCCATAGCCCAGTAGCAATCCCCAAACTAATCTCACTGCCCCGCTCTCTCCCCATAGCCCTGTATCAATCCCCAAACTAACCCCACTGCCCCGCTGTCTCCCCATAGCCCTGTATCAATCCCCAACTAATCTCACTGCCCCGCTCTCTCCCCATTGCCCTGTATTAATCCCCAAACTAATCCCACTGCCCCGCTCTCTACCCATAGCCCTGTATCAATCCCCAAACTAATCTCACTGCTCCGCTCTCTCCCCATAGCCCTGTATCAAACCCCAAACTAATCTCACTGCCCCGCTCTCTCCCCATAGTCCTGTATCAATCCCCAAACTAATCCCACTGCCCCGCTCTCTCCCCATAGCCGTCTATCATTCCCCAAACTAATCCCACTGCCCCGCTCTCTCCCCATTGCCCTGTATCAATCCCCAAACTAATCTCACTGCCTCGCTCTCTCCCCATAGCCCTGTATCAATCCCCAAACTAATCTCACTGCCCTGCTCTCTCCCCATAGCCCTGTATCAATCCCCAAACTAAACTCACTGCCCCGCGCTCTCCCCATAGCCCTGTATCAATCTCCAAACTAATCCCACTGCCCCGTTCTCTCCCCATAGCCCTGTATCAATCCCCAAACTAATCTCACTGCCCCGCTCTCTCCCCATAGCCCTGTATCAATCCCCAAACTAATCTCACTGCCCCGCTCTCTCCCCATAGCCCTGTATCAATCCCCAAACTAACCCCACTGCCCCGCTCTCTCCCCATAGCCCTGCATCAATCCTCAACTAATCCCACCGCCCCGCTCTCTCCCCATAGCCCTGTATCAATCCCCAACTAATCCCACTGCCCCGCTCTCTACCCATAGTCCTGTATCAATCCCCAAACTAATCTGACTGCCCCGCTCGCTCCCCATAGTCCTGTATCAATCCCCAAACTAATCCCACTGCCCCGCACTCCCCCCATAGCCCTGTATCAATCCCCAACTAATCCCACTGCCCCGCTCTCTCCCCATAGCCCTGTATCAATCCCCAAACTAATCCCGCTGCACCTCTCTCTCCCCATAGCCCTGTATCAATCCCCAAACTAATCCCACTGCCCCGCTCTCTCCCCATAGTCCTGTATCAATCCCCAAACTAATCCCACTGCCCCGCTCTCTCCCCATAGCCCTGTATCAATCCCCAAACTAATCCCACAGCCCCGCTATCACCCCATAGCCCTGTATCAATCCCCAAACTAATCCCACTGCCCCGCTCTCTCCCCATAGTCCTGTATCAATTCCCAAACTAATCCCACTGCCCTGCTCTCCCCCCATAGCCCTGTATCAATCCCCAACTAATCCCACTGCCCCGCTCTCTCCCCATAGCCCTGTATCAATCCCCATACTAATCCCGCTGCCCCGCTCTCTTCCCATAGCCCTGTATCAATCCCCAAACTAAACCCACTGCCCCGCTCTCTCCCTAAGTCCTGTATCAACCCGCAAACTAATCCCGCTGCCCCGCTCTCTCCCCATAGACCTGTATCAATCCCCAACTAATCCCATTGTCCCGCTCTCTCCCCATAGCCCTGTATCAATCCCCAAACTAACCCCACTGCCCCGCTCTCTCCCCATAGCCCAGTATCAATCCCCAAACTAATCTCACTGCCCCGCTCTCTCCCCATAGCCCTGTATTAATCCCCAAACTAATCCCACTGCCCCGCTCTCTCCCCATAGCCCTGTATCAATCCCCAAACTAATCCCACTGCCCCGCTCTCTCCCCATTACCCTGTATCAATCCGCAAACTAATCCCACTGCCCCGCTCTCTCCCCATAGCCCTGTATCAATCCCCAACTAATCCCACTGCCCCGCTCTCTCCCCATAGTCCTGTATCAATCCTCAAACTAATCCCACTGCCCCGCGCTGTCCCCATTGTCCTGTATCAATCCCCAACTAATCCCACTGCCCCGCTCTCTCACCATAGCCCTGTATCAATCCCCAAACTAATCCCGCTGCCCCGCTCTCTCCCCATAGCCCTGTATCAATCCCAAACTAATCCCACTGCCCCGCTCTCTCCCCATAGCCCTGTATCAATCCCCAAACTAATCCCACTGCCCCGCTCTCTCCCCATAGCCCTATATCAATCCCCAAACTAATCCCGCTGCCCCGCTCTCTCCCCATAGCCCTGTATCAATCCCCAAACTAATCCCACTGCCCCGCTCTCTCCCCATAGTCCTGTATCAATCCCCAAATTAATCCCACTGCCCCGCTCTCTCCCCATAGCCCTGTATCAATCCCCAACTAATCCCACTGCCTCGCTCTCTCCCCATAGCCATGTATCAATCCCCAAACTAATCCCACTGCCCCGCTCTCTCCCCATAGCCCTCTATCAATTCCAAACTAATCCAACTGCCCCGCTCTCTCCCCAAAGCCCTGTATCAATTCCCAACTAATCCCACTGCCCCGCTCGCTCCCCATAGCCCTGTATCAATCCTCAAACTAATCCAACTGCCCCGCTCTCTCCCCATAGCCCTGTATCAATCCCCAAACTAATCCCACTGCCCCGCTCTCTCCCCATAGCACTGTATAAATCCCCAAACTAATCCCACTGCCCCGCTCTCTCCCCATAGCCTTGTATGAATCCCCAAACTAATCCCACTGCCCCGCTCTCTCCCCATAGTCCTGTATCAATCCCCAAACCAATCCCACTGCCCACTCTCTCCCCATAGCCCTTTATCAATCCCCAACTAATCCCACTGCCCCGCTCTCTCCCCATAGCCCTGTATCAATCCCTAAACTAATCGCACTGCCCCGCTCTCTCCCCATAGCCCTGTATCAATCCCCAAACTAATCCCACTGCCCCGCTCTCTCCCCATAGTCCTGTATCAATCCGCAAACTAATCCCACTGCCCCGCTCTCTCCCCATAACCCTGTATCAAGCCCCAACTAATCCCACAGCCCCGCTCTCTCCCCATGGCCCTGTATCAATCCCCAAACCAATACCACTGCCCCGCTCTCTCCCCATAGCCGTGAATCAATCCCCAAACTAATCCCACTGCCCCGCTCTCTCCCCATCGCCCTGTATCAATCCCCAAACTAATCCCACTGCCCCACTCTCTCCCCATAGTCCTGTTTCAATCCCCAAACTAATCCCACTGCCCCGCTCTCCCCCCATAGCCCTGTCTCAATCCCCAACTAATCCCACTGCCCCGCTCTCTCCCCATAGCCCTCTATCAATCCCCAACAATCCCACTGCCCCGCTCTCTCCCCATAGCCCTGTCAATCCCAAACTAATCCCACTGCCCCGCTCTCTCCCCAAACGAATCCCACTGCCCCGCTCTCTCCCCATCGCCCTGTATCAATCCCCAAACTAATCACAGTGCCCCACTCTCTCCCCATAGCCCTGTAACAATCCCAAACTAATCCCACTGCCCCGCTCTCTCCCCATAGCCCTGTATCAATCCCCAAACTAATCCCACTGCCCCGCTCTCTCCCCATAGCCCTGTATCAATCCCTTAACTAATCACAGTGCCCCGCTCTCTCCCCATCGCCCTGTATAAATCCCCAAACTTATCCCACTGCCCCGCTCTCTCCCCATAGCCCTGTATCAATCCCCAAACTAATCAGTGCCCCGCTCTCTCCCCATAGTCCTGTATCAATCCCCAAACTAATCCCACTGACCCGCTCTCTCCCCATAGCCCTGTATCAATTCCCAACTAATCCCACTGCCCCGCTCTCTCCCCAAAGCCCTGTATCAATTGCCAACTAATCCCACTGCCCCACTCTCTCCCCACAGCCCTGTATCAATTCCCAACTAATCCCACTGCCCCGCTCTCTCCCCATAGCCCTGTATCAATTCCGAACTAATCCCACTGCCCCGCGCTCTCCCCATAACCCTGTATCAATTCCCCACTAATCCCACTGCCCCGCTCTCTCCCCATAGTCCTGTATCAATTCCCAACTAATCACAGTGCCCCGCTCTCTCCCCATAGCCCTGTATCAATTCCCAACTAATCCCACTGCCCCGCTCTCTCCCCATAGCCCTGTATCAATCCCCAAACTAATCCCACTGCCCCGCTCTCTCCCCATAGCCCTGTATCAATCTCCAAACTAATCACAGTGCCCCGCTCTCTCCCCATAGCCCTGTATAAATCCCCAAACTAATCCCACTGCCCCGCTCTCTCCCCATAGCCCTGTATAAATTCCCAAACTAATCCCACTGCCCCGCTCTCTCCCCATAGTCCTGTATCAAACCCCAAACTTATCCCACTGCCCCGCTCTCCCCCCATAGCCCTGTATCAATCCCCAAACTAATCCCACTGCCCCGCTCTCTCCCCATAGCCCTGTATCAATTCCCAACTAATCCCACTGCCCCGCTCTCTCCCCATAGCCCTGTATCAATCACAAACTAAACCCACTGCCCCGCTCTCTCCCCATAGCCCTGTGTCAATCCCGAAACTAATCCCACTGCCCCGCTCTCTCCCCATAGTCCTGTATCAATCCCCAAACTAATCCCACTGCCCCGCTCTCTCCCCATAGTCCTGTATCAATTCCCAACTAATCACAGTGCCCCGCTCTCTCCCCATACTCCTGTATCAATCCCCAAACTCATCCCACTGCCCCGCTCTCCCCCCATAGCCCTGTCTCAATCCCCAACTAATCCTACTGCCCCGCTCTCTCCCCATAGCCCTGTATCAATCCCCAAACTAATCCCGCTACCCCGCTCTCTCCGCATAGCCCTGTATCAATCCCCAAACTAATCCCATGGCCCTGCTCATCCCCATAGCCCTGTATCAATCCCCAAACTAATCCCACTGCCCTGCTCTCTCCCCTTGGCCCTGTATAAATCCCCAAACTAATCCCACTGCCCCGCTCTCTCCCCATTGCCCTGTATCAATCCCTTAACTAATCACAGTGCCCCGCTCTCTCCACATAGTCCTGTATCAATCCCCAAACTAATCCCACTGCCCCGCTCTCTCCCCATAGCCCTGTATCAATCCCCAACTAATCCCACTGCCCCGCTCTCTCCCCACAGCCCTGTATCAATCCCAAACTAATCCCACTGCCCCGCTCTCTCCCCATAGCCCTGTATCAATCCCAAACTAATCCCACTGCCCCGCTCTCTCCCCATAGCTCTGTATCAATCCCCAAACTAATCCCACTGCCCCGCTCTCTCCCCATAGCCCTGTATGAATCCCCAAACTAATCCCACTGCCCCGCTCTCTCCCCATAGCCCTGTATCAATCCCCAAACTAATCCCACCGCCCCGTTCTCTCCCCATAGTCCTGTACCAATCCCCAAACTAATCCAACTGCCCCGCTCTCTCCCCATAGCCCTGTATCAATTCCCAACTAATCCCACTGCCTCGCTCTCTCCCCATAGCCCTGTATCAATTCCCAACTAATCCCACTGCCCCGCTCTCTCCCCATAGCCCTGTATCAATTCCCAACTAATCCAACCGCCCCGCTCTCTCCCCATAGCCCTGTATCAATCCTAAACTAATCCCACTGCCCCGCTCTCTCCCCATAGCCCTGTATCAATCCCCAAACTAATCCCACTGCCCCGCTCTCTCCCCATAGCACTGTATCAATCCCCAATCTAATCCCACTGCCCCGCTCTCTCCCCATAGCCCTGTATCAATCCCCAAACTAATCCCACTGCCCCGCTCTGTCCCCATAGCCCTGTATCAATTCCCAACTAATCCCAATGCCCCGCTCTCTCCCCATAGTCCTGTATCAACCCCCAAACTAATCCCACTGCCCTGCTCTCCCCCCATAGCCCTGTATCAATCCCCAACTAATCCCACTGCCCCGCTCTCTCCCCATAGCCCTGTATCAATCCCCAAACTAATCCCGCTGCCCCGCTCTCTCCCCATAGCCCTGTATCAATCCCCAAACTAATCCCACTGCCCCGCTCTCTCCCCATAGTCCTGTATCAATCCCTAAACTAATCCTGCTGCCCCGCTCTCTCCCCATAGCCCTGTATCAATCCCCAAACTAATCCCGCTGCCCCGCTCTCTCCCCATAGCCCTGTATCAATCCCCAAACTAATCCCGCTGCCCCGCTCTCTCCCCATAGCCCTGTATCAATCCCGAAACTAATCCCACTGCCGCGCTCTCTCCCCAGAGTCCTGTATCACTCCCCAAACTAATCCCACTGCCCCGCTCTCTCCCCATAGCCCTGTATCAATTCCCAACTAATCCAACTGCCCCACTCTCTCCCCATAGCCCTGTATCAATTCCCAACTAATCCCACTGCCCCGCTCTCTCCCCATAGCCCTGTATCAATTCCCAACTAATCTCACTGCCCCGCTCTCTCCCCAAAGCCCTGTATCAATTCCCAACTAATCCCACTGACCCGCTCTCTCCCCATAGCCCTGTATCAATCCCCAAACTAATCCAACTGCCCCGCTCTCTCCCCATAGCCCTGTATCAATCCCCAAACTAATCCCACTGCCCCGCTCTCTCCCCATAGCCCTGTATAAATCCCCAAACTAACTCCACTGCCCCGCTCTCTCCCCATAGTCCTGTATCAATCCCCAAACTAATCCCACTGCCCCGCTGTCCCCCCATAGACCTGCATCAATCCCCAACGAATCCCGCTCTCTCCCCATAGCCCAGTAGCAATCCCCAAACTAATCTCACTGCCCCGCTCTCTCCCCATAGCCCTGTATCAATCCCCAAACTAACCCCACTGCCCCGCTGTCTCCCCATAGCCCTGTATCAATCCCCAACTAATCTCACTGCCCCGCTCTCTCCCCATTGCCCTGTATTAATCCACAAACTAATCCCACTGCCCCGCTCTCTACCCATAGCCCTGTATCAATCCCCAAACTAATCTCACTGCTCCGCTCTCTCCCCATAGCCCTGTATCAAACCCCAAACTAATCTCACTGCCCCGCTCTCTCCCCATAGTCCTGTATCAATCCCCAAACTAATCCCACTGCCCCGCTCTCTCCCCATAGCCGTCTATCATTCCCCAAACTAATCCCACTGCCCCGCTCTCTCCCCATTGCCCTGTATCAATCCCCAAACTAATCTCACTGCCTCGCTCTCTCCCCATAGCCCTGTATCAATCCCAAAACTAATCTCACTGCCCTGCTCTCTCTCCATAGCCCTGTATCAATCCCCAAACTAAACTCACTGCCCCGCTCTCTCCCCATAGCCCTGTATCAATCTCCAAACTAATCCCACTGCCCCGTTCTCTCCCCATAGCCCTGTATCAATCCCCAAACTAATCTCACTGCCCCGCTCTCTCCCCATAGCCCTGTATCAATCCCCAAACTAATCTCACTGCCCCGCTCTCTCCCCATAGCCCTGTATCAATCCCCAAACTAACCCCACTGCCCCGCTCTCTCCCCATAGCCCTGCATCAATCCTCAACTAATCCCACCACCCCGCTCTCTCCCCATAGCCCTGTATCAATCCCCAACTAATCCCACTGCCCCGCTCTCTCCCCATAGCCCTGTATCAATCCCCAAACTAATCCCGCTGCACCGCTCTCTCCCCATAGCCCTGTATCAATCCCCAAACTAATCCCACTGCCCCGCTCACTCCCCATAGTCCTGTATCAATCCCCAAACTAATCCCACTGCCCCGCTCTCTCCCCATAGTCCTGTATCAATCCCCAAACTAATCCCACAGCCCCGCTATCACCCCATAGCCCTGTATCAATCCCCAAACTAATCCCACTGCCCCGCTCTCTCCCCATAGTCCTGTATCAATTCCCAAACTAATCCCACTGCCCTGCTCTCCCCCCATAGCCCTGTATCAATCCCCAACTAATCCCACTGCCCCGCTCTCTCCCCATAGCCCTGTATCAATCCCCATACTAATCCCGCTGCCCCGCTCTCTTCCCATAGCCCTGTATCAATCCCCAAACTAATCCCACTGCCCCGCTCTCTCCCTAAGTCCTGTATCAACCCGCAAACTAATCCCGCTGCCCCGCTCTCTCCCCATGGACCTGTATCAATCCCCAACTAATCCCATTGTCCCGCTCTCTCCCCATAGCCCTGTATCAATCCCCAAACTAACCCCACTGCCCCGCTCTCTCCCCATAGCCCAGTATCAATCCCCAAACTAATCTCACTGCCCCGCTCTCTCCCCATAGCCCTGTATTAATCCCCAACTAATCCCACTGCCCCGCTCTCTCCCCATAGTCCTGTATCAATCCCCAACTAATCCCACTGCCCCGCTCTCTCCCCATAGTCCTGTATCAATCCTCAAACTAATCCCACTGCCCCGCGCTGTCCCCATTGTCCTGTATCAATCCCCAACTAATCCCACTGCCCCGCTTTCTCACCATAGCCCTGTATCAATCCCCAAACTAATCCCGCTGCCCCGCTCTCTCCCCATAGCCCTGTATCAATCCCAAACTAATCCCACTGCCCCGCTCTCTCCCCATAGCCCTGTATCAATCCCCAAACTAATCCCACTGCCCCGCTCTCTCCCCATAGCCCTGTATCAATCCCCAAACTAATCCCGCTGCCCCGCTCTCTCCCCATAGCCCTGTATCAATCCCCAAACTAATCCCACTGCCCCGCTCTCTCCCCATAGTCCTGTATCAATCCCCAAATTAATCCCACTGCCCCGCTCTCTCCCCATAGCCCTGTATCAATCCCCAACTAATCCCACTGCCTCGCTCTCTCCCCATAGCCATGTATCAATCCCAAACTAATCCCACTGCCCCGCTCTCTCCCCTTAGCCCTGTATCAATCCCCAAACTAATCCCACTGCCCCGCTCTCTCCCCATAGCCCTGTATCAATTCCAAACTAATCCAACTGCCCCGCTCTCTCCCCAAAGCCCTGTATCAATTCCCAACTAATCCCACTGCCCCGCTCGCTCCCCATAGCCCTGTATCAATCCTCAAACTAATCCAACTGCCCCGCTCTCTCCCCATAGCCCTGTATCAATCCCCAAACTAATCCCACTGCCCCGCTCTCTCCCCATAGCACTGTATAAATCCCCAAACTAATCCCACTGCCCCGCTCTCTCCCCATAGCCGTGTATGAATCCCCAAACTAATCCCACTGCCCCGCTCTCTCCCCATAGTCCTGTATCAATCCCCAAACCAATCCCACTGCCCACTCTCTCCCCATAGCCCTTTATCAATCCCCAACTAATCCCACTGCCCCGCTCTCTCCCCATAGCCCTGTATCAATCCCTAAACTAATCGCACAGCCCCGCTCTCTCCCCATAGCCCTGTATCAATCCCCAAACTAATCCCGCTGCCCCGCTCTCTCCCCATTGCCCTGTATCAATCCCCAAACTAATCCCACTGCCCCGCTCTCTCCCCATAGTCCTGTATCAATCCGCAAACTAATCCCACTGCCCCGCTCTCTCCCCATAGCCCTGTATCAAGCCCCAACTAATCCCACAGCCCCGCTCTCTCCCCATGGCCCTGTATCAATCCCCAAACTAATACCACTGCCCCGCTCTCTCCCCATAGCCGTGAATCAATCCCCAAACTAATCCCACTGCCCCGCTCTCTCCCCATAGCCCTGTATCAATCCCCAAACTAATCCCACTGCCCCACTCTCTCCCCATAGTCCTGTTTCAATCCCCAAACTAATCCCACTGCCCCGCTCTCCCCCCATAGCCCTGTCTCAATCCCCAACTAATCCCACTGCCCCGCTCTCTCCCAATAGCCCTGTGTCAATCCCAAACTAATCCCACTGCCCCGCTCTCTCCCCAAACTAATCCCACTGCCCCGCTCTCTCCCCATCGCCCTGTATCAATCCCCAAACTAATCACAGTGCCCCACTCTCTCCCCATAGCCCTGTAACAATCCCAAACTAATCCCACTGCCCCGCTCTCTCCCCATAGCCCTGTATCAATCCCCAAACTAATCCCACTGCCCCGCTCTCTCCCCAAAGCCCTGTATCAATCCCTTAACTAATCACAGTGCCCCGCTCTCTCCCCATCGCCCTGTATAAATCCCCAAACTAATCCCACTGCCCCGCTCTCTCCCCATAGCCCTGTATCAATCCCCAAACTAATCACAGTGCCCCGCTCTCTCCCCATAGTCCTGTATCAATCCCCAAACTAATCCCACTGACCCGCTCTCTCCCCATAGCCCTGTATCAATTCCCAACTAATCCCACTGCCCCGCTCTCTCCCCAAAGCCCTGTATCAATTCCCAACTAATCCCACTGCCCCACTCTCTCCCCATAGCCCTGTATCAATTCCCAACTAATCCCACTGCCCCGCTCTCTCCCCATCGCCCTGTATCAATTCCGAACTAATCCCACTGCCCCGCGCTCTCCCCATAACCCTGTATCAATTCCCCACTAGTCCCACTGCCCCGCTCTCTCCCCATAGTCCTGTATCAATTCCCAACTAATCACAGTGCCCCGCTCTCTCCCCATCGCCCTGTATCAATTCCCAACTAATCCCACTGCCCCGCTCTCTCCCCATAGCCCTGTATCAATCCCCAAACTAATCCCACTGCCCCGCTCTCTCCCCATAGCCCTGTATCAATCTCCAAACTAATCACAGTGCCCCGCTCTCTCCCCATAGCCCTGAATAAATCCCCAAACTAATCCCACTGCCCCGCTCTCTCCCCATAGCCCTGTATAAATTCCCAAACTAATCCCACTGCCCCGCTCTCTCCCCATAGTCCTGTATCAAACCCCAAACTTATCCCACTGCCCCGCTCTCCCCCCATAGCCCTGTATCAATCCCCAAACTAATCCCACTGCCCCGCTCTCTCCCCATAGCCCTGTATCAATTCCCAACTAATCCCACTGCCCCGCTCTCTCCCCAAAGCCCTGTATCAATCACAAACAAACCCACTGCCCCGCTCTCTCCCCATAGCCCTGTGTCAATCCCGAAACTAATCCCACTGCCCCGCTCTCTCCCCATAGTCCTGTATCAATCCCCAAACTAATCCCACTGCCCCGCTCTCTCCCCATAGTCCTGTATCAATTCCCAACTAATCACAGTGCCCCGCTCTCTCCCCATAGTCCTGTATCAATCCCCAAACTCATCCCACTGCCCCGCTCTCCCCCCATAGCCCTGTCTCAATCCCCAACTAATCCTACTGCCCCGCTCTCTCCCCATAGCCCTGTATCAATCCCCAAACTAATCCCGCTACCCCGCTCTCTCCGCATAGCCCTGTATCAATCCCCAAACTAATCCCATGGCCCTGCTCATCCCCATAGCCCTGTATCAATCCCCAAACTAATCCCACTGCCCTGCTCTCTCCCCTTGGCCCTGTATAAATCCCCAAACTAATCCCACTGCCCCGCTCTCTCCCCATTGCCCTGTATCAATCCCTTAACTAATCACAGTGCCCCGCTCTCTCCACATAGTCCTGTATCAATCCCCAAACTAATCCCACTGCCCCGCTCTCTCCCCATAGCCCTGTATCAATCCCCAACTAATCCCACTGCCCCGCTCTCTCCCCACAGCCCTGTATCAATCCCAAACTAATCCCACTGCCCCGCTCTCTCCCCATAGCCCTGTATCAAACCCAAACTAATCCCACTGCCCCGCTCTCTCCCCATAGCTCTGTATCAATCCCCAAACTAATCCCACTGCCCCGCTCTCTCCCCATAGCCCTGTATCAATCCCCAAACTAATCCCACTGCCCCGCTCTCTCCCCATAGCCCTGTATCAATCCCCAAACTAATCCCACCGCCCCGTTCTCTCCCCATAGTCCTGTACAAATCCCCAAACTAATCCAACTGCCCCGCTCTCTCCCCATCGCCCTGTATCAATTCCCAACTAATCCCACTGCCTCGCTCTCTCCCCATAGCCCTGTATCAATTCCCAACTAATCCCACTGCCCCGCTCTCTCCCCATAGCCCTGTATCAATTCCCAACTAATCCAACCGCTCCGCTCTCTCCCCATAGCCCTGTATCAATCCTAAACTAATCCCACTGCCCCGCTCTCTCCCCATAGCCCTGTATCAATCCCCAAACTAATCCCACTGCCCCGCTCTCTCCCCATAGCACTGTATCAATCCCCAATCTAATCCCACTGCCCCGCTCTCTCCCCATAGCCCTGTATCAATCCCCAAACTAATCCCACTGCCCCGCTCTGTCCCCATAGCCCTGTATCAATTCCCAACTAATCCCACTGCCTCGCTCTCTCCCCATAGCCCTGTATCAATTCCCAACTAATCCCACTGCCCCGCTCTCTCCCCATAGCCCTGTATCAATCCCCAAACTAATCCCACTGCCCCGCTCTGTCCCCATAGCCCTGTATCAATTTCCAACTAATCACAGTGCCCCGCTCTCTCCCCATAGCCCTGTATCAATTCCCAACTAATCCCACTGCCCCGCTCTCTCCCCATAGCCCTGTATCAATCCCCAAACTAATCCCACTGCCCCGCTCTCTCCCCATAGCCCTGTATCAATCTCCAAACTAATCACAGTGCCCCGCTCTCTCCCCATAGCCGTCTCAATCCCCAAACTAATCCCACTGCCCCGCTCTCTCCCCATAGCCCTGTATAAATTCCCAAACTAATCCCACTGCCCCGCTCTCTCCCCATAGTCCTGTATCAAACCCCAAACTTATCCCACTGCTCCGCTCTCCCCCCATAGCCCTGTATCAATCCCCAAACTAATCCCACTGCCCCGCTCTCTCCCCATAGCCCTGTATCAATTCCCAACTAATCCCACTGCCCCGCTCTCTCCCCATAGCCCTGTATCAATCACAAACTAAACCCACTGCCCCGCTCTCTCCCCATAGCCCTGTGTCAATCCCGAAACTAATCCCACTGCCCCGCTCTCTCCCCATAGTCCTGTATCAATCCCCAAACTAATCCCACTGCCCCGCTCTCTCCCCATAGCCCTGTATAAATTCCCAAACTAATCCCACTGCCCCGCTCTCTCCCCATAGTCCTGTATCAAACCCCAAACTTATCCCACTGCCCCGCTCTCTCCCCATAGCCCTGTATCAATCTCCAAACTAATCACAGTGCCCCGCTCTCTCCCCATAGCCCTGTCTCAATCCCCAAACTAATCCCACTGCCCCGCTCTCTCCCCATAGCCCTGTATAAATTCCCAAACTAAACCCACTGCCCCGCTCTCTCCCCATAGCCCTGTGTCAATCCCGAAACTAATCCCACTGCCCCGCTCTCTCCCCATAGTCCTGTATCAATCCCCAAACTAATCCCACTGCCCCGCTCTCTCCCCATAGTCCTGTATCAATTCCCAACTAATCACAGTGCCCCGCTCTCTCCCCATAGTCCTGTATCAATCCCCAAACTCATCCCACTGCCCCGCTCTCCCCCCATAGCCCTGTCTCAATCCCCAACTAATCCTACTGCCCCGCTCTCTCCCCATAGCCCTGTATCAATCCCCAAACTAATCCCGCTACCCCGCTCTCTCCGCATAGCCCTGTATCAATCCCCAAACTAATCCCATGGCCCTGCTCATCCCCATAGCCCTGTATCAATCCCAAACTAATCCCACTGCCCCGCTCTCTCCCCATAGCCCTGTATCAATCCCCAAACGAATCACAGTGCCCCACTCACTCCCCATAGTCCTGTATCGATCCCCAAACTAATCCCACTGCCCCGCTCTCTCCCCATAGCCCTGTATCAATCCCCAACTAATCCCACTGCCCCGCTCTCTCCCCATAGTCCTGTATCAATCCCCAAACTAATCCCACTGCCCCGCTCTCTCCCCATAGCCCTGTATCAATTCCCAACTAATCCCACTGCCCCGCTCTCTCCCCATAGCCCTGTATCAATTCCCAACTAATCCCACTGCCCCACTCTCTCCCCATAGCCCTGTATCAATTCCCAACTAATCCCACTGCCCCGCTCTCTCCCCATAGCCCTGTATCAATTCTGAACTATTCCCACTGCCCCGCGCTCTCCCCATAACCCTGTATCAATTCCCAACTAATCCCACTGCCCCGCTCTCTCCCCATAGCCCTGTATCATATCCCAACTAATCTCACTGCCCCGCGCTCTCCCCATAGCCCTGTATCAATCTCAAGCTAATCCCACTGCCCCGCTCTCTCCACATAGCCTGTATCAATCCCTAAACTAATCGCACTGCCCCGCTCTCTCCCCATAGCCCAGTATCAATCCCCAAACTAATGCCGCTGCCCCGCTCTCTCCCCATAGCCCTGTATCAATCCCCAAACTAATCCCACTGCCCCGCTCTCCCCCCATAGCCGTGAATCAATCCCCAAACTAATCCCACGGCCCCGCTCTCTCCCCATAGTCCTGTAGCAATCCCCAAACTAATCCTACTGCCCCGCTCTCTCCCCATAGTCCTGTTTCAATCCCCAAACTAATCCCACTGCCCCGCTCTCCCCCCATAGCCCTGTCTCAATCCCCAACTAATCGCACTGCCCCGCTCTCTCCCCATAGTCCTGTTTCAATCCCCAAACTAATCCCACTGCCTCGCTCTCTCCCCATAGCCCTGTATCAATTCTCAACTAATCGCACTGCCCCGCTCTCTCCCCATAGTCCTGTATCAATCCGCAAACTAATCCCACTGCCCCGCTCTCTCCCCATAGCCCTGTATCAATCCCTTAACTAATCACAGTGCCCCGCTCTCTCCCCATAGTCCTGTATCAATCCCCAAACTAATCCCACCGCCCCGCTGTCTCCCCATAGCCCTGTATCAATTCCGAACTAATCCCACTGCCTCGCTCTCTCCCCATAGCCCTGTATCAATTCCCAACTAGTCGCACTGCCCCGCTCTCTCCACATAGCCCTGTATCAATTCCCAACTAATCCCACTGCCCCACTCTCTCCCCATAGCTCTGTATGAATCCCCAAACTAATCCCACTGCCCCGCTCTCTCCCCATTGCCCTGTATCAATCCCCAAACTAATCTCACTGCCCCGCTCTCTCCCCATAGCCCTGTATCAATCCTCAACCTAATCCCACTGCCCCGCTCTCTCCCCATAGCCCTGTGTCAATCCCCAAACTAATCTCACTGCCCCGCGCTCTCCCCATAGACCTGTATCAATCTCCAAACTAATCCCACTGCCCCGCGCTCTCCCCATAGCCCTGTATCAATCCCCAACTAATCCCACTGCCCCGCTCTCTCCCCTTAGTCCTGTATCAATCCCCAAACTAATCCCACTGCCCCGCTCTCTCCCCATAGCCCTGTATCAATCCGCAAACTAATCACAGTCCCCCGCTCTCTCCCGATAGTCCTGTATCAATCCCCAAACTAATCCCACTGACCCGCTCTCTCCCCATAGCCCTGTATCAATTCCCAACTAATCCCACTGCCCCGCTCTCTCCCCATAGCCCTGTATCAATTCCCAACTAATCCCACTGCCCCGCGCTCTCCCCATAGCCCTGTATCAATTCCCAACTAATCAGTGCCCCGCACTCTCCCCATAGTCCTGTATCAATCCCCAAACTAATCCCACTGCCCCGCTCTCTCCCCATAGCCCTGTATCAATTCCCAACTAATCCCACTGCCCCGCTCTCTCCCCATAGCCCTGCATCAATTCCCAACTAATCCCACTGCCCCGCTCTCTCCCCATAGCCGTGTCAATCCCCAAACTAATCTCACTGCCACGCGCTCTCCCCATAGCCCTGTATCAATCTCCAAACTAACCCCACTGCCCCGCGCTCTCCCCATAGCCCTGTATCAATCCCCAACTAATCCCACTGCCCCGCTCTCTCCCCTTAGTCCTGTATCAATCCCCAAACTAATCGCACTGACCCGCTCTCTCCCCATAGCCCTGTATCAATTCCCAACTAATCCCACTGCCCCACTCTCTCCCCATAGCCCTGTATCAATCCCCAAACTAATCCCACTGCCCCGCTCTCCCCCCATAGCCCTGTCTCAATCCCCAACTAATCACACTGCCCCGCTCTCTCCCCATAGCCCTGTATCAATCCCAAACTAATCCCACTGCCCCGCTCTCTCCCGAAACTAATCCCACTGCCCCGCTCTCTCCCCATAGCCCTGTATCAATCCCCAAACTAATCACAGTGCCCCACTCTCTCCCCATAGCCCTGTAACAATCCCAAACTAATCCCACTGCCCCGCTCTCTCCCCATAGCCCTGTATCAATCCCCAAACTAATCCCACTGCCCCGCTCTCTCCCCATAGCCCTGTATCAATCCCTTAACTAATCACAGTGCCCCGCTCTCTCCCCATAGTCCTGTATCAATCCCCAAACTAATCCCACTGCCCCGCTCTCTCCCCATAGCCCTGTATCAATCCCTTAACTAATCACAGTGCCCCGCTCTCTCCCCATAGTCCTGTATCAATCCCCAAACTAGTCCCACTGCCCCACTCTCTCCCCATAGCCCTGTATCAATTCCCAACTAATCCCACTGCCCCGCTCTCTCCCCATAGCCCTGTATCAATTCCCAACTAATCCCACTGCCCCACTCTCTCCCCATAGCCCTGTATCAATTCCCAACTAATCCCACTGCCCCGCTCTCTCCCCATAGCCCTGTATCAATTCCGAACTAATCCCACTGCCCCGTTCTCT
Organism: Somniosus microcephalus; assembly: GCF_052327205.1. Classification (NCBI taxonomy): domain Eukaryota; kingdom Metazoa; phylum Chordata; class Chondrichthyes; order Squaliformes; family Somniosidae; genus Somniosus; species Somniosus microcephalus. The sequence continues at coordinate 45,407,261 of NW_028225179.1, forward strand.
CCCCATAGCCCTGTATCAATTCCCAACTCATCCCACTGCCCCGCTCTCTCCCCATAGCCCTGTATCAATTCCCAACTAATCCCACTGCCCCACTCTCTCCCCATAGCCCTGTATCAATTCCCAACTAATCCCACTGCCCCGCGCTCTCCCCATAGTCCTGTATCAATTCCCAACTAATCCCACTGCCCCACTCTCTCCCCATAGCCTTGTATCAATCCCCAAACTAATCGCAGGGCCCCGCTCTCTCCCCATAGCCCTGTATCAATCCCCAAACTAATCACAGTGCCCCGTTCTCTCCCCATAGTCCTGTATCAATCCCCAAACTAATCCCACTGCCCCGCTCTCTCCCCATAGCCCTGTCTCAATTCCCAACTAATCCCACTGCCCCGCTCTCTCCCCATAGCCCTGTATCAATTCCCAACTAATCCCAGTGCCCCGCTCTCTCCCCATAGCCCTGTATCAATTCCCAACTAATCCCACTGCCCCGCTCTCTCCCCATAGCCCTGTATCAATCCCAAACTAATGCCACTGCCCCGCTCTCTCCACATAGCCCTGTATCAATCCCCAAACTAATCACAGTGCCCCGCTCTCTCCCCATAGCCCTGTATAAATCCCCAAACTAATCACAGTGGCCCGCTCTCTCCCCATAGTCCTGTATCAATCCCCAAACTAATCCCACTGCCCCGCTCTCTCCCCATAGCCCTGTATCAATTCCCAATTAATCCCACTGCCCCACTCTCTCCCAATAGCCCTGTATCAATTCCCAACTAATCCCATTGCCCCACGCTCTCCCCATAGCCCTGTATCAATCCCCAACTAATCCCACTGCCCCACTCTCTCCCCATAGCCCTGTATCAATTCCCAACTTATCCCACTGCCCCGCTCTCTCCCCATAGCCCTGTATCAATCCCAAACTAATCCCACTGCCCCGCGATCTCCCCAAAGCCCTGTATCAATTCCCAGCTAATCCCACTGCCCCGCTCTCTCCCCATAGCCCTGTATCAATTACCAACTAATCCCACTGCCCCGCTCTCTCCCCATAGCCCTGTATCAATTCCCAACTAATGCCACTGCCCCGCTCTCTCCCCATAGCCCTGTATAAATCCCCAAACTAATCCCACTACCCCACTCTCTCACCATAGCCCTGTATCAATCCCCAAACTAATCCCACTGCCCCGCTCTCTCACCATAGCCCTGTATCAATTCCTAACTAATCCCACTGCCCCCCTCTCTCCCCATAGCCTGTATCACTTCCCAACTAATCCCACTGCCCCGCTCTCTCCCCATAGCCCTGTATCAATTCCCAACGAATCCCACTGCCCCGCTCTCTCCCCATAGCCCTGTATCAATTCCCAGCTAATCCCACTGCCCCGCTCTATCCCCATAGCCCTGTATCAATTCCCAACTAATCCCACTGCCCCGCGCTCTCCCCATCGCCCTGTATCAATCCCAAACTAATCCCACTGCCCCGCACTCTCCCCATAGCCCTATATCAATCCCCAAACTAATCCCACTGCCCCGCTCTCTCCCCATAGCCCTGTATCAATCCCCAAACTAATCCCACTGCCCCGCTCTCTCCCCATAGCCCTGTATCAATTCCCAACTAATCCCACTGCCCCGCTCTCTCCCCATAGCCCTGTGTCAATCCCCAAACTAACCCCACTGCCCCGCTCTCTCCCCCTAGCCCTGTATCAATCCCCAAACTAAACCCACTGCCCCGCTCTCTCCCCATAGACCTGTATAAATCCCCAAACTAATCCCACTGCCCCGCTCTCTCCCCATAGCCCTGTATCAATCCCCAAACTAATCACAGTGCCCGGCTCTCTCCACATAGTCCTGTATCAATCCCCAAACTAATCCCACTGCCCCGCTCTCTCCCCATAGCCTTGTGTCAATCCCCAACTAATCCCACTGCCCCGCTCTCTCCCCATAGCCCTGTATCAATCCCAAACTAATCCCACTGCCCCGCTCTCTCCCCATAGCCCTGTATCAATCCCCAAACTAATCCCACTGCCCCGCTCTCTCCCCATAGCCCTGTATCAATCCCCAAACTAATCACAGTGCCCCGCTCTCTCCCCATAGTCCTGTATCAATCCCCAAACTAATCCCACTGCCCCGCTCGCTCCCCATAGCCCTGTCTCAATTCCCAACTAATCCCACTGCCCCGCTCTCTCCCCATAGCCCTGTATCAATTCCCAACTAATCCCTCTGCCCCGCTCTCTCCCCATAGCCCTGTATCAATCCCAAACTAATCCCACTGCCCTGCTCTCTCCCCATAGCCCTGTATCAATCCCCAAACTAATCACAGTGCCCCGCTTTCTCCCCATAGTCCTGTATCAATCCCCAAACTAATCCCACTGCCCCGCTCTCTCCCCATAGCCCTGTATCAATTCCCAACTAATCCCACTGCCCCGCTCTCTCCCCATAGCCCTGTATCAATTCCCAACTAATCCCACTGCCCCGCTCTCTCCCAATAGCCCTGTATCAATTCCCAACTAATCCCACTGCCCCGCTCTCTCCCCATAGCCCTGTATCAATCCCAAACTAATCCCACTGCCCCGCGCTCTCCCCATAGCCCTGTATCAATTCCCTACTAGTCCCAGTGCCCCGCTCTCTCCCCATCGCCCTGTATAAATCCCCAAACTAATCCCACTGCCCCGCTCTCTCCCCATAGCCCTGTATCAAACCCCAAACTAATCCCGCTGCCCCGCTCTCTCCCCATAGACCTGTATCAATCCCCAAACTAATCCCACTGCCCCGCTCTCTCCCCATAGCCCTGTATCAATCCCCAACTAATTCCACTGCCCCGCTCTCTCCCCATAGCCCTGTATCAATCCCAAACTAATCCCACTGCCCTGCTCTCCCCATAGCCCTGTATCAATCCCTAAACTAATCACAGTGCCCCGCTCTCTCCCCATAGCCCTGTATCAATCCCCAAACAATTCCCACTGCCCCGCTCTCTCCACAAAGCCTTGGATCAATCCCCAAACTAATCACAGGGCCCCGCTCTTTCCCCATAGCCCTGTTGCAATCCCCAAACTAATCCCACCGTCCCGCTCTCTCCCCATAGCCCTGTATCAATCCCCAAACTAATCACACTGCCCCGCTCTCTCCCCATAGTCCTGTATCAATCCCCAAACTAATCCCACTGCCCCGCTCGCTCCCCATAGCCCTGTCTCAATTCCCAACTAATCCCACTGCCCCGCTCTCTCCCCATAGCCCTGTATCAATTCCCAACTAATCCCACTGCCCCGCTCTCTCCCCATAGCCCTGTATCAATTCCCAACTAATCCCACTGCCCCGCTCTCTCCCCATAGCCCTGTATCAATTCCCAACTAATCCCACTGCCGCGCTCTCTCCCCATAGCCCTGTATCAATCCCAAACTAATACCACTGCACCGCCCTCTCCCCATAGCCCTGTATCAATTCCCTACTAGTCCCACTGCCCCGCTCTCTCCCCATAGCCCTGTATAAATCCCCAAACTAATCCCCCTGCCCCGTTCTCTCCCCATAGCCCTGTATCAAACCCCAAACTAATCCCGCTGCCCCGCTCTCTCCCCATAGCCCTCTATCAATCCCCAAACTAATCCCACTGCCCCGCTTTCTCCCCATAGACCTGTATCAATCCCGAAACTAATCCCACTGCCCCGCTCTCTCCCCATAGCCCTGTATCAATCCCCAACTAATCCCACTGCCCCGCTCTCTCCCCATAGCCCTGTATCAATCCCAAACTAATCCCACTGCCCTGCTCTCTCCCCATAGCCCTGCATCAATCCCTAAACTAATCAGTGCCCCGCTCTCTCCCCATAGTCCTGTATCAATCCCCAAACTAATCCCACTGCCCCGCTCTCTCCCCATCGCCCTGTATCAATTCCCAACTAATCCCACTGCCCCGCTCTCTCCCCATAGCCCTGTATCAATCCCCAAACTAATCCCACTGCCCCACTCTCTCCCCATAGCGCTGTATCAATCCCCAAACAATTCCCACTGCCTCGCTCTCTCCCCATAGCCTTGTATCAATCCCCAAACTAATCACAGGGCCCCGCTCTTTCCCCATAGCCCTGTAGCAATCCCCAAACTAATCCCACCGTCCCGCTCTCTCCCCATAGCCCTGTATCAATCTCCAAACTAATCACAGTGCCCCGCTCTCTCCCCATAGTCCTGTATCAAACCCCAAACTAATCCCACTGCCCCGCTCTCTCCCCATAGCCCTGTATCAATCCCAAACTAATCCCAATGCCCTGCGATCTCCCCATAGCCCTGTATCAATTCCCAACTAATCCCACTGCCCCGCTCTCTCCCCATAGCCCTGTATCAATTACCAACTAATCCCACTGCCCCGCTCTCTCCCCATAGCCCTGTATCAATCCCAAACTAATCCCACTGCCCCGCTCTCTCCCCATAGCCCTGCATCAATTCCCAACTAATCCCACTGCCCCGCTCTCTCCCCATAGCCCTGTATCAATTCCCAACTAATCCCACTGCCCCGCTCTCTCCCCATAGCCCTGTATCAATTCCCAAGCTAATCCCACTGCCCCGCGCTCTCCCCATAGCCCTGTATCAATTCCCAACTAGTCCCACTGCCCCGCTCTCTCCCCATAGCCCTGTATCAATTACCAACTAATCCCACTGCCCCGCTCTCTCCCCATAGCCCTGTATCAATCCCAAACTAATCCCACTGCCCCGCTCTCTCCCCATAGCCCTGTATCAATTCCCAACTAATCCCACTGCCCCGCTCTCTCCCCATAGCCCTGTATCAATTCCAAACTAATCCCACTGCCCCGCTCTCTCCCCATTGCCCTGTATCAATCCCCAAACTAATCTCACTGCCCCGCTCTCTCCCCATAGCCCTGTATCAATCCTCAACCTAATCTCACTGCCCTGCTCTCTCCCCATAGCCGTGTCAATCCCCAAACTAATCTCACTGCCCCGCGCTCTCCCCATAGCCCTGTATCAATCTCCAAACTAATCCCACTGCCCCGCGCTCTCCCCATAGCCCTGTATCAATCCCCAACTAATCCCACTGCCCCGCTCTCTCCCCTTAGTCCTGTATCAATCCCCAAACTAATCGCACTGACCCGCTCTCTCCCCATAGCCCTGTATCAATTCCCAACTAATCCCACTGCCCCACTCTCTCCCCATAGCCCTGTATCAATCCCCAAACTAATCCTACTGCCCCGCTCTCTCCCCATAGTCCTGTTTCAATCCCCAAACTAATCCCACTGCCCCGCTCTCCCCCCATAGCCCTGTCTCAATCCCCAACTAATCACATTGCCCCGCTCTCTCCCCATAGCCCTGTGTCAATCCCAAACTAATCCCACTGCCCCGCTCTCTCCCCAAACTAATCCCACTGCCCCGCTCTCTCCCCATAGCCCTGTATCAATCCCCAAACCAATCACAGTGCCCCACTCTCTCCCCATAGCCCTGTAACAATCCCAAACTAATCCCACTGCCCCGCTCTCTTCCCATAGCCCTGTATCAATCCCCAAACTAATCCCACTGCCCCGCTCTCTCCCCATAGCCCTGTATCTATCCGCAAACTAATCACAGGGCCCCGCTCTCTCCCCATAGCCCTGTATCAATTCCCAACTAATCCCACTGCCCCGCTCTCTCCCCATAGCCCTGTATCAATTCCCAACTAATCCCACTGCCCCGCGCTCTCCCCATAGCCCTATCAATTCCCAACTAATCAGTGCCCCGCACTCTCCCCATAGTCCTGTATCAATCCCCAAACTAATCCCACTGCCCCGCTCTCTCCCCATAGCCCTGTATCAATTCCCAACTAATCCCACTGCCCCGCTCTCTCCCCATAGCCCTGTATCAATTCCAAACTAATCCCACTGCCCCGCTCTCTCCCCATTGCCCTGTATCAATCCCCAAACTAATCTCACTGCCCCGCTCTCTCCCCATAGCCCTGTATCAATCCTCAACCTAATCTCACTGCCCTGCTCTCTCCACATAGCCGTGTCAATCCCCAAACTAATCTCACTGCCCCGCGCTCTCCCCATAGCCCTGTATCAATCTCCAAACTAATCCCACTGCCCCGCGCTCTCCCCATAGCCCTGTATCAATCCCCAACTAATCCCACTGCCCCGCTCTCTCCCCTTAGTCCTGTATCAATCCCCAAACTAATCGCACTGACCCGCTCTCTCCCCATAGCCCTGTATCAATTCCCAACTAATCCCACTGCCCCACTCTCTCCCCATAGCCCTGTATCAATCCCCAAACTAATCCTACTGCCCCGCTCTCTCCCCATAGTCCTGTTTCAATCCCCAAACTAATCCCACTGCCCCGCTCTCCCCCCATAGCCCTGTCTCAATCCCCAACTAATCACACTGCCCCGCTCTCTCCCCATAGCCCTGTGTCAATCCCAAACTAATCCCACTGCCCCGCTCTCTCCCCAAACTAATCCCACTGCCCCGCTCTCTCCCCATAGCCCTGTATCAATCCCCAAACCAATCACAGTGCCCCACTCTCTCCCCATAGCCCTGTAACAATCCCAAACTAATCCCACTGCCCCGCTCTCTTCCCATAGCCCTGTATCAATCCCCAAACTAATCCCACTGCCCCGCTCTCTCCCCATAGCCCTGTATCTATCCGCAAACTAATCACAGGGCCCCGCTCTCTCCCCATAGCCCTGTATCAATTCCCAACTAATCCCACTGCCCCGCTCTCTCCCCATAGCCCTGTATCAATTCCCAACTAATCCCACTGCCCCGCGCTCTCCCCATAGCCCTATCAATTCCCAACTAATCAGTGCCCCGCACTCTCCCCATAGTCCTGTATCAATCCCCAAACTAATCCCACTGCCCCGCTCTCTCCCCATAGCCCTGTATCAATTCCCAACTAATCCCACTGCCCCGCTCTCTCCCCATAGCCCTGTATCAATTCCCAACTAATCCGACTGCCCCGCTCTCTCCCCATAGCCCTGTATCAATTCCCAACTGATCCCACTGCCCCGCTCTCTCCCCAAAGCCCTGTATCGATCCCCAAACTAATCACAGTGCCCCGCTCTCTCCCCATAGTCCTGTATCAATCCCCAAACTAATCCCACTGCCCCGCTCTCTCCCCATAGCCCTGTATCAATTCCCAAGTGATCCCACTGCCCCGCTCTCTCCATAGCCCTGTATCGATTCCCAACTAATCCCACTGCCCCGCTCTCCTCCCATTGCCCTGTATCAATTCCCAACTAATCCCACTGCCCCGCTCTCTCCCCATAGCCCTGCATCAATTCCCAACTAATCCCACTGCCCCGCTCTCTCCCCATAGCCCTGTATCAATCCCAAACTAATCCCAATGCCCCGCGATCTCCCCATAGCCCTGTATCAATTCCCAACTAATCCCACTGCCCCGCTCTCTCCCCATAGCCCTGTATCAATTACCAACTAATCCGACTGCCCCGCTCTCTCCCAATAGCCCTGTATCAATTCCCAACTAATCCCACTGCCCCGCTCTCTCCCCATAGCCCTGTATCAATCCCAAACTAATCCCACTGCCCCGCGCTCTCCCCATAGCCCTGTATCAATTCCCTACTAGTCCCAGTGCCCCGCTCTCTCCCCATCGCCCTGTATAAATCCCCAAACTAATCCCACTGCCCCGCTCTCTCCCCATAGCCCTGTATCAAACCCCAAACTAATCCCGCTGACCCGCTCTCTCCCCATAGCCCTGTATCAATCCCCAAACTAATCCCACTGCCCCGCTCTCTCCCCATAGACCTGTATCAATCCCAAACTAATCCCACTGCCCTGCTCTCCCCATAGCCCTGTATCAATCCCTAAACTAATCACAGTGCCCCGCTCTCTCCCCATAGCCCTGTATCAATCCCCAAACAATTCCCACTGCCCCGCTCTCTCCCCATAGCCTTGGATCAATCCCCAAACTAATCACAGGGCCCCGCTCTTTCCCCATAGCCCTGTAGCAATCCCCAAACTAATCCCACCGTCCCGCTCTCTCCCCATAGCCCTGTATCAATCCCCAAACTAATCACAGTGCCCCGCTCTCTCCCCATAGTCCTGTATCAATCCCCAAACTAATCCCACTGCCCCGCTCGCTCCCCATAGCCCTGTCTCAATTCCCAACTAATCCCACTGCCCCGCTCTCTCCCCATAGCCCTGTATCAATTCCCAACTAATCCCACTGCCCCGCTCTCTCCCCATAGCCCTGTATCAATTCCCAACTAATCCCACTGCCCCGCTCTCTCCCCATAGCCCTGTATCAATTCCCAACTAATCCCACTGCCCCGCTCTCTCCCCATAGCCCTGTATCAATCCCCAAACTAATCACAGTGCCCCGCTCTCTCCCCATTGTCCTGTATCAAACCCCAAACTAATCCCACTGCCCCGCTCGCTCCCCATAGCCCTGTCTCAATTCCCAACGAATCCCACTGCCCCGCTCTCTCCCCATAGCCCTGTATCAATTCCCAACTAATCCCACTGCCCCGCTCTCTCCCCATAGCCCTGTATCAATTCCCAACTGATCCCACTGCCCCGCTCTCTCCCCAAAGCCCTGTATCGATCCCCAAACTAATCACAGTGCCCCGCTCTCTCCCCATAGTCCTGTATCAATCCCCAAACTAATCCCACTGCCCCGCTCTCTCGCCATAGCCCTGTATCAATTCCCAAGTGATCCCACTGCCCCGCTCTCTCCATAGCCCTGTATCGATTCCCAACTAATCCCACTGCCCCGCTCTCCTCCCATTGCCCTGTATCAATTCCCAACTAATCCCACTGCCCCGCTCTCTCCCCATAGCCCTGCATCAATTCCCAACTAATCCCACTGCCCCGCTCTCTCCCCATAGCCCTGTATCAATCCCAAACTAATCCCAATGCCCCGCGATCTCCCCATAGCCCTGTATCAATTCCCAACTAATCCCACTGCCCCGCTCTCTCCCCATAGCCCTGTATCAATTACCAACTAATCCGACTGCCCCGCTCTCTCCCCATAGCCCTGTATCAATCCCAAACTAATCCCACTGCCCCGCTCTCTCCCCATAGCCCTGTATCAATTCCCAACGAATCCCACTGCCCCCCTCTCTCCCCATAGCCCTGCATCAATTCCCAACTAATCCCACTGCCCCGCTCTCTCCCCATAGCCCTGTATCAATTCCCAACTAATCCCACTGCCCCGCTCTCTCCCCATAGCCCTGTATCAATTCCCAAGCTAATCCCACTGCCCCGCGCTCTCCCCATAGCCCTGTATCAATTCCCAACTCGTCCCACTGCCCCGCTCTCTCCCCATAGTCCTGTATCAATTACCAACTAATCCCACTGCCCCGCTCTCTCCCCATAGCCCTGTATCAATCCCAAACTAATCCCACTGCCCCGCTCTCTCCCCATAGCCCTGTATCAATTCCCAACTAATCCCACTGCCCCGCCCTCTCCCCATAGCCCTGTATCAATTCCAAACTAATCCCACTGCCCTGCTCTCTCCCCATTGCCCTGTATCAATCCAGAAACTAATCTCACTGCCCCGCTCTCTCCCCATAGCCCTGTATCAATCCTCAACCTAATCTCACTGCCCTGCTCTCTCCCCATAGCCGTGTCAATCCCCAAACTAATCTCACTGCCCCGCGCTCTCCCCATAGCCCTGTATCAATCTCCAAACTAATCCCACTGCCCCGCGCTCTCCCCATAGCCCTGTATCAATCCCACTGCCCCGCTCTCTCCCCATAGCCCTGTATCAATTCCCAACTAATCCCACTGCCCCGCTCTCTCCCCAAACTAATCCCACTGCCCCGCTCTCTCCCCATAGCCCTGTATCAATCCCCAAACTAATCACAGTGCCCCACCCTCTCCCCATAGCCCTGTAACAATCCCAAACTAATCCCACTGCCCCGCTCTCTCCCCATAGCCCTGTATCAATCCCCAAACTAATCCCACTGCCCCGCTCTCTCCCCATAGCCCTGTATCAATCCCTTAACTAATCACAGTGCCCCGCTCTCTCCCCATAGTCCTGTATCAATCCCCAAACTAATCCCACTGCCCCGCTCTCTCCCCATAGCCCTGCATCAATTCCCAAATAATCCCACTGCCCCGCTCTCTCCCCATAGCCCTGTATCAATCCCAAACTAATCCCAATGCCCCGCGATCTCCCCATAGCCCTGTATCAATTCCCAACTAATCCCACTGCCCCGCTCTCTCCCCATAGCCCTGTATCAATCCCAAACTAATCCCACTGCCCCGCTCTCTCCCCATAGCCCTGTATCAATTCCCAACTAATCCCACTACCCGCTCTCTCCCCATAGCCCTGCATCAATTCCCAACTAATCCCACTGCCCCGCTCTCTCCCCATAGCCCTGTATCAATTCCCAACTAATCCCACTGCCCTGCTCTCTCCCCATAGCCCTGTATCAATTCCCAAGCTAATCCCACTGCCCCGCGCTCTCCCCATAGCCCTGTATCAATTCCCAACGAGTCCCACTGCCCCGCTCTCTCCCCATAGCCCTGTATCAATTAACAACTAATCCCACTGCCCCGCTCTCTCCCCATCGCCCTGTATCAATCCCAAACTAATCCCACTGCCCCGCTCTCTCCCCATAGCCCTGTATCAATTCCCAACTAATCCCACTGCCCCGCTCTCTCCCCATAGCCCTGTATCAATTCCAAACTAATCCCACTGCCCCGCTCTCTCCCCATTGCCCTGTATCAAACCCCAAACTAATCTCACTGCCCCGCTCTCTCCCCATAGCCCTGTATCAATCCTCAACCTAATCTCACTGCCCTGCTCTCTCCCCATAGCCCTGTGTCAATCCACAAACTAATCTCACTGCCCCGCGCTCTCCCCATAGCCCTGTATCAATCTCCAAACTAATCCCACTGCCCCGCGCTCTCCCCATAGCCCTGTATCAATCCCCAACTAATCCCACTGCCCCGCTCTCTCCACTTAGTCCTGTATCAATCCCCAAACTAATCGCACTGACCCGCTCTCTCCCCATAGCCCAGTATCAATTCCCAACTAATCCCACTGTCCCACTCTCTCCCCATAGCCCTGTATCAATCCCCAAACTAATCCCACTGCCTCGCTCTCTCCCCATAGTCCTGTTTCAATCCCCAAACTAATCCCACTGCCCCGCTCTCCCCCCATAGCCCTGTCTCAATCCCCAACTAATCACAATGCCCCGCTCTCTCCCCATAGCCCTCTATCAATCCCCAACAATCCCACTGCCCCGCTCTCTCCCCATAGCCCTGTGTCAATCCCAAACTAATCCCACTGCCCCGCTCTCTCCCCAAACTAATCCCACTGCCCCGCTCTCTCCCCATAGCCCTGTATCAATCCCCAAACCAATCACAGTGCCCCACTCTCTCCCCATAGCCCTGTAACAATCCCAAACTAATCCCACTGCCCCGCTCTCTCCCCATAGCCCTGTATCAATCCCAAAACTAATCCCACTGCCCCGCTCTCTCCCCATAGCCCTGTATCTATCCGTAAACTAATCACAGTGCCCCGCTCTCTCCCCATAGTCCTGTATCAACCACCAAACTAATCCCACTGACCCGCTCTCTCCCCATAGCCCTGTATCAATTCCCAACTAATCCCACTGCCCCGCTCTCTCCTCATAGCCCTGTATCAATTCCCAACTAATCCCACTGCCCCGCGCTCTCCCCATAGCCCTGTATCAATTCCCAACTAATCAGTGCCCCGCACTCTCCCCATAGTCCTGTATCAATCCCCAAACTAATCCCACTGCCCCGCTCTCCCCATAGCCCTGTATCAATTCCCAACTAATCCCACTGCCCCGCTCTCTCCCCATAGCCATGTATCAATCCCCAAACTAATCCCACTGCCCCGCTCTCTCCCCATAGACCTGTATCAATCCCAAACTAATCCCACTGCCCTGCTCTCCCCATAGCCCTGTATCAATCCCTAAACTAATCACAGTGCCCCGCTCTCTCCCCATAGCCCTGTATCAATCCCCAAACTAATCCCACCGTCCCGCTCTCTCCCCACAGCCCTGTATCAATCCCCAAACTAATCACAGTGCCCTGCTCTCTCCCCATAGTCCTGTATCAATCCCCAAACTAATCCCACTGCCCCGCTCGCTCCCCATAGCCGTCTCAATTCCCAACTAATCCCACTGCCCCGCTCTCTCCCCATAGCCCTGTATCAATTCCCAACTAATCCCACTGCCCCGCTCTCTCCCCATAGCCCTGTATCAATTCCCAACTAATCCCACTGCCCCGCGCTCTCCCCATAGCCCTGTATCAATTCCCTACTAGTCCCACTGCCCAGCTCTCTCCCCATAGCCCTGTATAAATCCCCAAACTAATCCCCCTGCCCCGTTCTCTCCCCATAGCCCTGTATCAAACCCCAAACTAATCCCGCAGCCCCGCTCTCTCCCCATAGCCCTCTATCAATCCCCAAACTAATCCCACTGCCCCGCTTTCTCCCCATAGACCTGTATCAATCCCGAAACTAATCCCACTGCCCCGCTCTCTCCCCATAGCCCTGTATCAATCCCCAACTAATCCCACTGCCCCGCTCTCTCCCCATAGCCCTGTATCAATCCCAAACTAATCCTACTGCCCTGCTCTCTCCCCACAGCCCTGTATCAATCCCTAAACTAATCACAGTGCCCCGCTCTCTCCCCATAGTCCTGTATCAATCCCCAAACTAATCCCACTGCCCCGCTCTCTCCCCATCGCCCTGTATCAATTCCCAACTAATCCCACTGCCCCGCTCTCTCCCCATAGCCCTGTATCAATCCCCAAACTAATCCCACTGCCCCACTCTCTCCCCATAGCCCTGTATCAATCCCCAAACTATTCCCACTGCCCCGCTCTCTCCCCATAGCCTTGTATCAATCCCCAAACTAATCACAGGGCCCCGCTCTTTCCCCATAGCCCTGTAGCAATCCCCAAACTAATCCCACCGTCCCGCTCTCTCCCCATAGCCCTGTATCAATCCCCAAACTAATCACAGTGCCCCGCTCTCTCCCCATTGTCCTGTATCAAACCCCAAACTAATCCCACTGCCCCGCTCGCTCCCCATAGCCCTGTCTCAATTCCCAACTAATCCCACTGCCCCGCTCTCTCCCCATAGCCCTGTATCAATTCCCAACTAATCCCACTGCCCCGCTCTCTCCCCATAGCCCTGTATCAATTCCCAACTGATCCCACTGCCCCGCTCTCTCCCCATAGCCCTGTATCGATCCCCAAACTAATCACAGTGCCCCGCTCTCTCCCCATAGTCCTGTATCAATCCCCAAACTAATCCCACTGCCCCGCTCTCTCCCCATAGCCCTGTATCAATTCCCAAGTGATCCCACTGCTCCGCTCTCTCCATAGCCCTGTATCGATTCCCAACTAATCCCACTGCCCCGCTCTCCTCCCATAGCCCTGTATCAATTCCCAACGAATCCCACTGCCCCGCTCTCTCCCCATAGCCCTGCATCAATTCCCAACTAATCCCACTGCCCCGCTCTCTCCCCATAGCCCTGTATCAATCCCAAACTAATCCCAATGCCCCGCGATCTCCCCATAGCCCTGTATCAATTCCCAACTAATCCCACTGCCCCGCTCTCTCCCCATAGCCCTGTATCAATTACCAACTAATCCCACTGCCCCGCTCTCTCCCCATAGCCCTGTATCAATCCCAAACTAATCCCACTGCCCCGCTCTCTCCCCATAGCCCTGTATCAATTCCCAACTAATCCCACTGCCCCACTCTCTCCCAATAGCCCTGCATCAATTCCCAACTAATCCCACTGCCCCGCTCTCTCCCCATAGCCCTGTATCAATTCCCAACTAATCCCACTGCCCCGCTCTCTCCCCATAGCCCTGTATCAATTCCCAAGCTAATCCCACTGCCCCGCGCTCTCCCCATAGCCCTGAATCAATTCCCAACTAGTCCCACTGCCCCGCTCTCTCCCCATAGCCCTGTATCAATTACCAACTAATCCCACTGCCCCGCTCTCTCCCCATAGCCCTGTATCCATCCCAAACTAATCCCACTTCCCCGCTCTCTCCCCATAGCCCTGTATCAATTCCCAACTAATCCCACTGCCCCGCTCTCTCTCCATAGCCCTGTATCAATTCCAAACTAATCCCACTGCCCCGCTCTCTCCCCATTGCCCTGTATCAATCCCCAAACTAATCTCACTGCCCCGCTCTCTCCCCATAGCCCTGTATCAATCCTCAACCTAATCTCACTGCCCTGCTCTCTCCCCATAGCCCTGTGTCAATCCCCAAACTAATCTCACTGCCCCGCGCTCTCCCCATAGCCCTGTATCAATCTCCAAACTAATCCCACTGCCCCGCGCTCTCCCCATAGCCCTGTATCAATCCCCAACTAATCCCACTGCCCCGCTCTCTCCCCTTAGTCCTGTATCAATCCCCAAACTAATCGCACTGACCCGCTCTCTCCCCATAGCCCAGTATCAATTCCCAACTAATCCCACTGCCCCACTCTCTCCCCATAGCCCTGTCTCAATCCCCAACTAATCACACTGCCCCGCTCTCTCCCCATAGCCCTCTATCAATCCCCAACAATCCCACTGCCCCGCTCTCTCCCCATAGCCGTGTCAATCCCAAACTAATCCCACTGCCCCGCTCTCTCCCCAAACTAATCCCACTGCCCCGCTCTCTCCCCATAGCCCTGTATCAATCCCCAAACCAATCACAGTGCCCCACTCTCTCCCCATAGTCCTGTATCAACACCCAAACTAATCCCACTGACCCGCTCTCTCCCCATAGCCCTGTATCAATTCCCAACTAATCCCACTGCCCCGCTCTCTCCCCATAGCCCTGTATCAATTCCCAACTAATCCCACTGCCCCGCGCTCCCCCATAGCCCTGTATCAATTCCCAACTAATCAGTGCCCCGCACTCTCCCCATAGTCCTGTATCAATCCCCAAACTAATCCCACTGCCCCGCTCTCTCCCCATAGCCCTGTATCAATTCCCAACTAATCCCACTGCCCCGCTCTCTCCCCATAGCCCTGTATCAATCCCCAAACTAATCCCACTGCCCCGCTCTCTCCCCATAGACCTGTATCAATCCCAAACTAATCCCACTGCCCTGCTCTCCCCATAGCCCTGTATCAATCCCTAAACTAATCAGTGCCCCGCTCTCTCCCCATAGCCCTGTATCAATCCCCAAACTAATCCCACCGTCCCGCTCTCTCCCCATAGCCCTGTATCAATCCCCAAACTAATCACAGTGCCCCGCTCTCTCCCCATAGTCCTGTATCAATCCCCAAACTAATCCCACTGCCCCGCTCGCTCCCCATAGCCGTCTCAATTCCCAACTAATCCCACTGCCCCGCTCTCTCCCCATAGCCCTGTATCAATTCCCAACTAATCCCACTGCCCCGCTCTCTCCCCATAGCCCTGTATCAATTCCCAACTAATCCCACTGCCCCGCTCTCTCCCCATAGCCCTGTATCAATCCCAAACTAATCCCACTGCCCCGCGCTCTCCCCATAGCCCTGTATCAATTCCCTACTAGTCCCACTGCCCAGCTCTCTCCCCATAGCCCTGTATAAATCCCCAAACTAATCCCCCTGCCCCGTTCTCTCCCCATAGCCCTGTATCAAACCCCAAACTAATCCCGCTGCCCCGCTCTCTCCCCATAGCCCTCGATCAATCCCCAAACTAATCCCACCGTCCCGCTCTCTCCCCATAGCCCTGTATCAATCCCCAAACTAATCACAGTGCCCCGCTCTCTCCCCATTGTCCTGTATCAAACCCCAAACTAATCCCACTGCCCCGCTCGCTCCCCATAGCCCTGTCTCAATTCCCAACTAATCCCACTGCCCCGCTCTCTCCCCATAGCCCTGTATCAATTCCCAACTAATCCCACTGCCCCGCTCTCTCCCCATAGCCCTGTATCAATTCCCAACTGATCCCACTGCCCCGCTCTCTCCCCATAGCCCTGTATCGATCCCCAAACTAATCACAGTGCCCCGCTCTCTCCCCAAATTCCTGTATCAATCCCCAAACTAATCCCACTGCCCCGCTGTCTCCCCATAGCCCTGTATCAATTCCCAAGTGATCCCACTGCCCCGCTCTCTCCATAGCCCTGTATCGATTCCCAACTAATCCCACTGCCCCGCTCTCCTCCCATAGCCCTGTATCAATTCCCAACTAATCCCACTGCCCCGCTCTCTCCCCATAGCCCTGCATCAATTCCCAACTAATCCCACTGCCCCGCTCTCTCCCCATAGCCCTGTATCAATCCCAAACTAATCCCAATGCCCCGCGATCTCCCCATAGCCCTGTATCAATTCCCAACTAATCCCACTGCCCCGCTCTCTCCCCATAGCCCTGTATCAATTACCAACTAATCCCACTGCCCCGCTCTCTCCCCATAGCCCTGTATCAATCCCAAACTAATCCCACTGCCCCGCTCTCTCCCCATAGCCCTGTATCAATTCCCAACTAATCCCACTGCCCCGCTCTCTCCCCATAGCCCTGCATCAATTCCCAACTAATCCCACTGCCCCGCTCTCTCCCCATAGCCCTGTATCAATTCCCAACTAATCCCACTGCCCCGCTCTCTCCCCATAGCCCTGTATCAATTCCCAAGCTAATCCCACTGCCCCGCGCTCTCCCCATAGCCCTGTATCAATTCCCAACTAGTCCCACTGCCCCGCTCTCTCCCCATAGCCCTGTATCAATTACCAACTAATCCCACTGCCCCGCTCTCTCCCCATAGCCCTGTATCAATCCCAAACTAATCCCACTGCCCCGCTCTCTCCCCATAGCCCTGTATCAATTCCCAACTAATCCCACTGCCCCGCTCTCTCTCCATAGCCCTGTATCAATTCCAAGCTAATCCCACTGCCCCGCTCTCTCCCCATTGCCCTGTATCAATCCCCAAACTAATCTCACTGCCCCGCTCTCTCCCCATAGCCCTGTATCAATCCTCAACCTAATCTCACTGCCCTGCTCTCTCCCCATAGCCCTGTGTCAATCCCCAAACTAATCTCACTGCCCCGCGCTCTCCCCATAGCCCTGTATCAATCTCCAAACTAATCCCACTGCCCCGCGCTCTCCCCATAGCCCTGTATCAATCCCCAACTAATCCCACTGCCCCGCTCTCTCCCCTTAGTCCTGTATCAATCCCCAAACTAATCGCACTGACCCGCTCTCTCCCCATAGCCCTGTATCAATTCCCAACTAATCCCACTGCCCCACTCTCTCCCCATAGCCCTGTATCAATCCCCAAACTAATCCCACTGCCCCTCTCTCTCCCCATAGTCCTGTTTCAATCCCCAAACTAATCCCACTGCCCCGCTCTCCCCACATAGCCCTGTCTCAATCCCCAACTAATCACACTGCCCAGCTCTCTCCCCATAGCCCTGTGTCAATCCCAAACTAATCCCACTGCCCCGCTCTCTCCCCAAACTAATCCCACTGCCCCGCTCTCTCCCCATAGCCCTGTATCAATCCCCAAACCAATCACAGTGCCCCACTCTCTCCCCATAGCCCTGTAACAATCCCAAACTAATCCCACTGCCCCGCTCTCTCCCCATAGCCCTGTATCAATCCCCAAACTAATCCCACTGCCCCGCTCTCTCCCCATAGCCCTGTATCTATCCGCAAACTAATCACAGTGCCCCGCTCTCTCCCCATAGCCCTGTATCAATCCCCAAACTAATCCCACTGCCCCGCTCTCTCCCCATAGTCCTGTATCAATCCCCAAACTAATCCCACTGACCCGCTCTCTCCCCATAGCCCTGTATCAATTCCCAACTAATCCCACTGCCCCGCTCTCTCCCCATAGCCCTGTATCAATTCCCAACTAATCCCACTGCCCCGCGCTCTCCCCATAGCCCTGTATCAATCCCCAAACTAATCCCACTGCCCCGCTCTCTCCCCATAGCCCTGTATCAATTCCCAACTAATCCCACTGCCCCGCTCTCTCCCCATAGCCCTGTATCAATCCCCAACCTAATCCCACTGCCCTGCTCTCTCCCCATAGCCCTGTACCAATCCCCAAACTAATCCCACTGCCCCGCTCTCTCCCCATAGCCCTGTATAAATTCCCAAACTAATCCCACTGACCCGCTCTCTCCCCATAGCCCTGTTTCAATCCCCAAACTAATCCCACTGCCCGCTCTCTCCCCATAGCCCTGTATCAATCCTCAACCTAATCTCACTGCCCTGCTCTCTCCCCATAGCCGTGTCAATCCCCAAACTAATCTCACTGCCCCGCGCTCTCCCCATAGCCCTGTATCAATCTCCAAACTAATCCCACTGCCCCGCGCTCTCCCCATAGCCCTGTATCAATCCCCAACTAATCCCACTGCCCCGCTCTCTCCCCTTAGTCCTGTATCAATCCCCAAACTAATCGCACTGACCCGCTCTCTCCCCATAGCCCTGTATCAATTCCCAACTAATCCCACTGCCCCACTCTCTCCCCATAGCCCTGTATCAATCCCCAAACTAATCCCACTGCCCCGCTCTCTGCCCATAGTCCTGTTTCAATCCCCAAACTAATCCCACTGCCCCGCTCTCCCCCCATAGCCCTGTCTCAATCCCCAACTAATCACACTGCCCCGCTCTCTCCCCATAGCCCTCTATCAATCCCCAACAATCCCACTGCCCCGCTCTCTCCCCATAGCCCTGTATCAATCCCAAACTAATCCCACTGCCCCGCTCTCTCCCCAAACTAATCCCACTGCCCCGCTCTCTCCCCATAGCCCTGTATCAATCCCCAAACTAATCACAGTGCCCCACTCTCTCCCCATAGCCCTGTAACAATCCCAAACTAATCCCACTGCCCCGCTCTCTCCCCATAGCCCTGTATCAATCCCCAAACTAATCCCACTGCCCCGCTCTCTCCCCATAGCCCTGTATCAATCCCTTAACTAATCACAGTGCCCCGCTCTCTCCCCATAGTCCTGTATCAATCCCCAAACTAATCCCACTGCCCCGCTCTCTCCCCATAGCCCTGCATCAATTCCCAACTAATCCCACTGCCCCGCTCTCTCCCCATAGCCCTGTATCAATCCCAAACTAATCCCAATGCCCCGCGATCTCCCCATAGCCCTGTATCAATTCCCAACTAATCCCACTGCCCCGCTCTCTCCCCATAGCCCTGTATCAATTACCAACTAATCCCACTGCCCCGCTCTCTCCCCATAGCCCTGTATCAATCCCAAACTAATCCCACTGCCCCGCTCTCTCCCCATAGCCCTGTATCAATTCCCAACCAATCCCACTGCCCCGCTCTCTCCCCATAGCCCTGCATCAATTCCCAACTAATCCCACTGCCCCGCTCTCTCCCCATAGCCCTGTATCAATTCCCAACTAATCCCACTGCCCCGCTCTCTCCCCATAGCCCTGTATCAATTCCCAAGCTAATCCCACTGCCCCGCGCTCTCCCCATAGCCCTGTATCAATTCCCAGCTGGTCCCACTGCCCCGCTCTCTCCCCATAGCCCTGTATCAATTACCAACTAATCCCACTGCCCCGCTCTCTCCCCATAGCCCTGTATCAATCCCAAACTAATCCCACAGCCCCGCTCTCTCCCCATAGCCCTGTATCAATTCCCAACTAATCCCACTGCCCCGCTCTCTCCCCATAGCCCTGTATCAATTCCAAACTAATCCCACTGCCCCGCTCTCTCCCCATTGCCCTGTATCAATCCCCAAACTAATCTCACTGCCCCGCTCTCTCCCCATAGCCCTGTATCAATCCTCAACCTAATCTCACTGCCCTGCTCTCTCCCCATAGCCCTGTGTCAATCCCCAAACTAATCTCACTGCCCCGCGCTCTCCCCATAGCCCTGTATCAATCTCCAAACTAATCCCACTGCCCCGCGCTCTCCCCACAGCCCTGTATCAATCCCCAACTAATCCCACTGCCCCGCTCTCTCCCCTTAGTCCTGTATCAATCCCCAAACTAATCGCACTGACCCGCTCTCTCCCCATAGCCCTGTATCAATTCCCAACT
Organism: Somniosus microcephalus; assembly: GCF_052327205.1. Taxonomy (NCBI): domain Eukaryota; kingdom Metazoa; phylum Chordata; class Chondrichthyes; order Squaliformes; family Somniosidae; genus Somniosus; species Somniosus microcephalus. The sequence goes on from NW_028225179.1 coordinate 45,427,159, forward strand.
AATCCCACTGCCCCACTCTCTCCCCATAGCCCTGTATCAATCCCCAAACTAATCCCACTGCCCCGCTCTCTCCCCATAGTCCTGTTTCAATCCCCAAACTAATCCCACTGCCCCGCTCTCCCCCCATAGCCCTGTCTCAATCCCCAACTAATCACACTGCCCCGCTCTCTCCCCATAGCCCTGTGTCAATCCCAAACTAATCCCACTGCCCCGCTCTCTCCCCAAACTAATCCCACTGCCCCGCTCTCTCCCCATAGCCCTGTATCAATCCCCAAACCAATCACAGTGCCCCACTCTCTCCCCATAGCCCTGTAACAATCCCAAACTAATCCCACTGCCCCGCTCTCTCCCCATAGCCCTGTATCAATCCCCACTAATCCCACTGCCCCGCTCTCTCCCCATAGCCCTGTATCTATCCGCAAACTAATCACAGTGCCCCGCTCTCTCCCCATAGTCCTGTATCAATCCCCAAACTAATCCCACTGACCCGCTCTCTCCCCATAGCCCTGTATCAATTCCCAACTAATCCCACTGCCCCGCTCTCTCCCCATAGCCCTGTATCAATTCCCAACTAATCAGTACCCCGCACTCTCCCCATAGTCCTGTATCAATCCCCAAACTAATCCCACTGCCCCGCGCTCTCCCCATAGCCCTGTATCAATCCCCAAACTAATCCCACTGCCCCGCTCTCTCCCCATAGCCCTGTATCAATTCCCAACTAATCCCACTGCCCCGCTCTCTCCCCATAGCCCTGTATCAATCCCCAACCTAATCCCACTGCCCTGCTCTCTCCCCATAGCCCTGTACCAATCCCCAAACTAATCCCACTGCCCCGCTCTCTCCCCATAGCCCTGTATAAATTCCCAAACTAATCCCACTGACCCGCTCTCTCCCCATAGCCCTGTTTCAATCCCCAAACTAATCCCACTGCCCGCTCTCTCCCCATAGCCCTGTATCAATCCTCAACCTAATCTCACTGCCCTGCTCTCTCCCCATAGCCGTGTCAATCCCCAAACTAATCTCACTGCCCCGCGCTCTCCCCATAGCCCTGTATCAATCTCCAAACTAATCCCACTGCCCCGCGCTCTCCCCATAGCCCTGTATCAATCCCCAACTAATCCCACTGCCCCGCTCTCTCCCCTTAGTCCTGTATCAATCCCCAAACTAATCGCACTGACCCGCTCTCTCCCCATAGCCCTGTATCAATTCCCAACTAATCCCACTGCCCCACTCTCTCCCCATAGCCCTGTATCAATCCCCAAACTAATCCCACTGCCCCGCTCTCTGCCCATAGTCCTGTTTCAATCCCCAAACTAATCCCACTGCCCCGCTCTCCCCCCATAGCCCTGTCTCAATCCCCAACTAATCACACTGCCCCGCTCTCTCCCCATAGCCCTCTATCAATCCCCAACAATCCCACTGCCCCGCTCTCTCCCCATAGCCCTGTATCAATCCCAAACTAATCCCACTGCCCCGCTCTCTCCCCAAACTAATCCCACTGCCCCGCTCTCTCCCCATAGCCCTGTATCAATCCCCAAACTAATCACAGTGCCCCACTCTCTCCCCATAGCCCTGTAACAATCCCAAACTAATCCCACTGCCCCGCTCTCTCCCCATAGCCCTGTATCAATCCCCAAACTAATCCCACTGCCCCGCTCTCTCCCCATAGCCCTGTATCAATCCCTTAACTAATCACAGTGCCCCGCTCTCTCCCCATAGTCCTGTATCAATCCCCAAACTAATCCCACTGCCCCGCTCTCTCCCCATAGCCCTGCATCAATTCCCAACTAATCCCACTGCCCCGCTCTCTCCCCATAGCCCTGTATCAATCCCAAACTAATCCCAATGCCCCGCGATCTCCCCATAGCCCTGTATCAATTCCCAACTAATCCCACTGCCCCGCTCTCTCCCCATAGCCCTGTATCAATTACCAACTAATCCCACTGCCCCGCTCTCTCCCCATAGCCCTGTATCAATCCCAAACTAATCCCACTGCCCCGCTCTCTCCCCATAGCCCTGTATCAATTCCCAACCAATCCCACTGCCCCGCTCTCTCCCCATAGCCCTGCATCAATTCCCAACTAATCCCACTGCCCCGCTCTCTCCCCATAGCCCTGTATCAATTCCCAACTAATCCCACTGCCCCGCTCTCTCCCCATAGCCCTGTATCAATTCCCAAGCTAATCCCACTGCCCCGCGCTCTCCCCATAGCCCTGTATCAATTCCCAGCTGGTCCCACTGCCCCGCTCTCTCCCCATAGCCCTGTATCAATTACCAACTAATCCCACTGCCCCGCTCTCTCCCCATAGCCCTGTATCAATCCCAAACTAATCCCACAGCCCCGCTCTCTCCCCATAGCCCTGTATCAATTCCCAACTAATCCCACTGCCCCGCTCTCTCCCCATAGCCCTGTATCAATTCCAAACTAATCCCACTGCCCCGCTCTCTCCCCATTGCCCTGTATCAATCCCCAAACTAATCTCACTGCCCCGCTCTCTCCCCATAGCCCTGTATCAATCCTCAACCTAATCTCACTGCCCTGCTCTCTCCCCATAGCCCTGTGTCAATCCCCAAACTAATCTCACTGCCCCGCGCTCTCCCCATAGCCCTGTATCAATCTCCAAACTAATCCCACTGCCCCGCGCTCTCCCCACAGCCCTGTATCAATCCCCAACTAATCCCACTGCCCCGCTCTCTCCCCTTAGTCCTGTATCAATCCCCAAACTAATCGCACTGACCCGCTCTCTCCCCATAGCCCTGTATCAATTCCCAACTAATCCCACTGCCCCACTCTCTCCCCATAGCCCTGTATCAATCCCCAAACTAATCCCACTGCCCCGCTCTCTCCCCATAGTCCTGTTTCAATCCCCAAACTAATCCCACTGCCCCGCTCTCCCCCCATAGCCCTGTCTCAATCCCCAACTAATCACACTGCCCCGCTCTCTCCCCATAGCCCTGTGTCAATCCCAAACTAATCCCACTGCCCCGCTCTCTCCCCAAACTAATCCCACTGCCCCGCTCTCTCCCCATAGCCCTGTATCAATCCCCAAACCAATCACAGTGCCCCACTCTCTCCCCATAGCCCTGTAACAATCCCAAACTAATCCCACTGCCCCGCTCTCTCCCCATAGCCCTGTATCAATCCCCACTAATCCCACTGCCCCGCTCTCTCCCCATAGCCCTGTATCTATCCGCAAACTAATCACAGTGCCCCGCTCTCTCCCCATAGTCCTGTATCAATCCCCAAACTAATCCCACTGACCCGCTCTCTCCCCATAGCCCTGTATCAATTCCCAACTAATCCCACTGCCCCGCGATCTCCCCATAGCCCTGTATCAATTCCCAACTAATCAGTACCCCGCACTCTCCCCATAGTCCTGTATCAATCCCCAAACTAATCCCACTGCCCCGCTCTCTCCCCATAGCCCTGTATCAATCCCCAACCTAATCCCACTGACCTGCTCTCTCCCCATAGCACTGTACCAATCCCCAAACTAATCCCACTGCCCCGCTCTCTCCCCATAGCCCTGTATAAATTCCCAAACTAATCCCACTGACCCGCTCTCTCCTCATAGCCCTGTTTCAATCCCCAAACGAATACCACTGCCCCGCTCTCTCCCCATAGCCCTGTATCAATCCTCAACCTAATCTCACTGCCCTGCTCTCTCCCCATAGCCGTGTCAATCCCCAAACTAATCTCACTGCCCCGCGCTCTCCCCATAGCCCTGTATCAATCTCCAAACTAATCCCACTGCCCCGCGCTCTCCCCATAGCCCTGTATCAATCCCCAACTAATCCCACTGCCCCGCTCTCTCCCCATAGCCCTGTATCAATCCCTTAACTAATCACAGTGCCCCGCTCTCTCCCCATAGCCCTGTGTCAATCCCCAAACTAATCTCACTGCCCCGCGCTCTCCCCATAGCCCTGTATCAATCTCCAAACTAATCCCACTGCCCCGCGCTCTCCCCATTGCCCTGTATCAATCCCCAACTAATCCCACTGCCCCGCTCTCTCCCCTTAGTCCTGTATCAATCCCCAAACTAATCGCACTGACCCGCTCTCTCCCCATAGCCCTGTATCAATTCCCAACTAATCCCACTGCCCCACTCTCTCCCCATAGCCCTGTATCAATCCCCAAACTAATCCCACTGCCCCGCTCTCTCCCCATAGTCCTGTTTCAATCCCCAAACTAATCCCACTGCCCCGCTCTCCCCCCATAGCCCTGTCTCAATCCCCAACTAATCACACTGCCCCGCTCTCTCCCCAAACTAATCCCACTGCCCCGCTCTCTCCCCATAGCCCTGTATCAATCCCCAAACCAATCACAGTGCCCCACTCTCTCCCCATAGCCCTGTAACAATCCCAAACTAATCCCACTGCCCCGCTCTCTCCCCATAGCCTTGTGTCAATCCCCAAACTAATCCCACTGCCCCGCTCTCTCCCCATTGCCCTGTATCAATCCCCAAACTAATCTCACTGCCCCGCTCTCTCCCCATAGCCCTGTATCAATCCTCAACCTAATCTCACTGCCCTGCTCTCTCCCCATAGCCCTGTGTCAATCCCCAAACTAATCTCACTGCCCCGCGCTCTCCCCATAGCCCTGTATCAATCTCCAAACTAATCCCACTGCCCCACGCTCTCCCCATAGCCCTGTATCAATCCCCAACTAATCCCACTGCCCCGCTCTCTCCCCTTAGTCCTGTATCAATCCCCAAACTAATCGCACTGACCCGCTCTCTCCCCATAGCCCTGTATCAATTCCCAACTAATCCCACTGCCCCACTCTCTCCCCATAGCCCTGTATCAATCCCCAAACTAATCCCACTGCCCCGCTCTCTCCCCATAGTCCTGTTTCAATCCCCAAACTAATCCCACTGCCCCGCTCTCCCCCCTTAGCCCTGTCTCAATCCCCAACTATTCACACTGCCCCGCTCTCTCCCCATAGCCGTGTCAATCCCAAACTAATCCCACTGCCCCGCTCTCTCCCCAAACTAATCCCACTGCCCCGCTCTCTCCCCATAGCCCTGTGTCAATCCCCAAACCAATCACAGTGCCCCACTCTCTCCCCATAGCCCTGTAACAATCCCAAACTAATCCCACTGCCCCGCTCTCTCCCCATAGCCCTGTATCAATCCCCACTAATCCCACTGCCCCGCTTCTCTCCCCATAGCCCTGTATCTATCCGCAAACTAATCACAGTGCCCCGCTCTCTCCCCATAGTCCTGTATCAATCCCCAAACTAATCCCACTGACCCGCTCTCTCCCCATAGCCCTGTATCAATTCCCAACTAATCCCACTGCCCCGCGATCTCCCCATAGCCCTGTATCAATTCCCAACTAATCAGTGCCCCGCACTCTCCCCATAGTCCTGTATCAATCCCCAAACTAATCCCACTGCCCCGCTCTCTCCCCATAGCCCTGTATCAATCCCCAACCTAATCCCACTGCCCTGCTCTCTCCCCATAGCCCTGTACCAATCCCCAAACTAATCCCACTGCCCCGCTCTCTCCCCATAGCCCTGTATAAATTCCCAAACTAATCCCACTGACCCGCTCTCTCCCCATAGCCCTGTTTCAATCCCCAAACTAATACCACTGCCCCGCTCTCTCCCCATAGCCCTGTATCAATCCTCAACCTAATCTCACTGCCCTGCTCTCTCCCCATAGCCGTCTCCATCCCCAAACTAATCTCACTGCCCCGCGCTCTCCCCATAGCCCTGTATCAATCTCCAAACTAATCCCACTGCCCCGCGCTCTCCCCATAGCCCTGTATCAATCCCCAACTAATCCCACTGCCCCGCTCTCTCCCCTTAGTCCTGTATCAATCCCCAAACTAATCGCACTGACCCGCTCTCTCCCCATAGCCCTGTATCAATTCCCAACTAATCCCACTGCCCCACTCTCTCCCATAGCCCTGTATCAATCCCCAAACTAATCCCACTGCCCCGCTCTCTCCCCCTAGTCCTGTTTCAATCCCCAAACTAATCCCACTGCCCCGCTCTCCCCCCATAGCCCTGTCTCAATCCCCAGCTAATCACACTGCCCCGCTCTCTCCCCATAGCCCTGTCTCAATCCCAAACTAATCCCACTGCCCCGCTCTCTCCCCAAACTAATCCCACTGCCCCGCTCTCTCCCCATAGCCCTGTATCAATCCCCAAACTAATCACAGTGCCCCACTCTCTCCCCATAGCCCTGTAACAATCCCAAACTAATCCCACTGCCCCGCTCTCTCCCCATAGCCCTGTATCAATCCCCAAACTAATCCCACTGCCCCGCTCTCTCCCCATAGCCCTGTATCAATCCCTTAACTAATCACAGTGCCCCGCTCTCTCCCCATAGTCCTGTATCAATCCCCAAACTAATCCCACTGCCCCGCTCTCTCCCCATAGCCCTGCATCAATTCCCAACTAATCCCACTGCCCCGCTCTCTCCCCATAGCCCTGTATCAATCCCAAACTAATCCCAATGCCCCGCGATCTCCCCATAGCCCTGTATCAATTCCCAACTAATCCCACTGCCCCGCTCTCTCCCCATAGCCCTGTATCAATTACCAACTAATCCCACTGCCCCGCTCTCTCCCCATAGCCCTGTATCAATCCCAAACTAATCCCACTGCCCCGCTCTCTCCCCATAGCCCTGTATCAATTCCCAACTAATCCCACTGCCCCGCTCTCTCCCCATAGCCCTGCATCAATTCCCAACTAATCCCACTGCCCCGCTCTCTCCCCATAGCCCTGTATCAATTCCCAACTAATCCCACTGCCCAGCTCTCTCCCCATAGCCCTGTATCAATTCCCAAGCTAATCCCACTGCCCCGCGCTCTCCCCATAGCCCTGTATCAATTCCCAACTAATCCCACTGCCCCGCTCTCTCCCCATAGCCCTGTATCAATTCCCAACTAATCCCACTGCCCAGCTCTCCCCATAGCCCTGTATCAATTCCCAAGCTAATCCCACTGACCCGCTCTCTCCCCATAGCCCTGTATCAATTCCCAACTAATCCCACTGCCCCACTCTCTCCCCATAGCCCTGTATCAATCCCCAAACTAATCCCACTGCCCCGCTCTCTCCCCATAGCCCTGTATCAATTCCCAACTAATCCCACTGCCCCGCTCTCTCCCCATAGCCCTGCATCAATTCCCAACTAATCCCACTGCCCCGATCTCTCCCCATAGCCCTGTATCAATTCCCAACTAATCCCACTGCCCAGCTCTCTCCCCATAGCCCTGTATCAATTCCCAAGCTAATCCCACTGACCCGCTCTCTCCCCATAGCCCTGTATCAATTCCCAACTAATCCCACTGCCCCACTCTCTCCCCATAGCCCTGTATCAATACCCAAACTAATCCCACTGCCCCGCTCTCTCCCCATAGTCCTGTTTCAATCCCCAAACTAATCCCACTGCCCCGCTCTCCCCCCATAGCCCTGTCTCAATCCCCAGCTAATCACACTGCCCCGCTCTCTCCCCATAGCCCTCTATCAATCCCCAACAATCCCACTGCCCCGCTCTCTCCCCATAGCCCTGTATCAATCCCAAACTAATCCCACTGCCCCGCTCTCTCCCCAAACTAATCCCACTGCCCCGCTCTCTCCCCATAGCCCTGTATCAATCCCCAAACTAATCACAGTGCCCCACTCTCTCCCCATAGCCCTGTAACAATCCCAAACTAATCCCACTGCCCCGCTCTCTCCCCATAGCCCTGTATCAATCCCCAAACTAATCCCACTGCCCCGCTCTCTCCCCATAGCCCTGTATCAATCCCTTAACTAATCACAGTGCCCCGCTCTCTCCCCATAGTCCTGTATCAATCCCCAAACTAATCCCACTGCCCCGCTCTCTCCCCATAGCCCTGCATCAATTCCCAACTAATCCCACTGCCCCGCTCTCTCCCCATAGCCCTGTATCAATCCCAAACTAATCCCAATGCCCCGCGATCTCCCCATAGCCCTGTATCAATTCCCAACTAATCCCACTGCCCCGCTCTCTCCCCATAGCCCTGTATCAATTACCAACTAATCCCACTGCCCCGCTCTCTCCCCATAGCCCTGTATCAATCCCAAACTAATCCCACTGCCCCGCTCTCTCCCCATAGCCCTGTATCAATTCCCAACTAATCCCACTGCCCCGCTCTCTCCCCATAGCCCTGCATCAATTCCCAACTAATCCCACTGCCCCGCTCTCTCCCCATAGCCCTGTATCAATTCCCAACTAATCCCACTGCCCAGCTCTCTCCCCATAGCCCTGTATCAATTCCCAAGCTAATCCCACTGCCCCGCGCTCTCCCCATAGCCCTGTATCAATTCCCAACTAGTCCCACTGCCCCGCTCTCTCCCCATAGCCCTGTATCAATTACCAACTAATCCCACTGCCCCGCTCTCTCCCCATAGCCCTGTATCAATCCCAAACTAATCCCACTGCCCCGCTCTCTCCCCATAGCCCTGTATCAATTCCCAACTAATCCCACTGCCCCGCTCTCTCCCCATTGCCCTGTATCAATCCCCAAACTAATCTCACTGCCCCGCTCTCTCCCCATAGCCCTGTATCAATGCTCAACCTAATCTCACTGCCCTGCTCTCTCCCCATAGCCCTGTATCAATCCCCAACTAATCCCACTGCCCCGCTCTCTCCCCTTAGTCCTGTATCAATCCCCAAACTAATCGCACTGACCCGCTCTCTCCCCATAGCCCTGTATCAATTCCCAACTAATCCCACTGCCCCACTCTCTCCCCATAGCCCTGTATCAATCCCCAAACTAATCCCACTGCCCCGCTCTCTCCCCATAGTCCTGTTTCAATCCCCAAACTAATCCCACTGCCCCGCTCTCCCCCCATAGCCCTGTCTCAATCCCCAACTAATCACACTGCCCCACTCTCTCCCCATAGCCCTCTATCAATCCCCAACAATCCCACTGCCCCGCTCTCTCCCCATAGCCCTGTGTCAATCCCAAACTAATCCCACTGCCCCGCTCTCTCCCCAAACTAATCCCACTGCCCCGCTCTCTCCCCATAGCCCTGTATCAATCCCCAAACCAATCACAGTGCCCCACTCTCTCCCCATAGCCCTGTAACAATCCCAAACTAATCCCACTGCCCCGCTCTCTCCCCATAGCCTTGTGTCAATCCCCAAACTAATCCCACTGCCCCGCTCCCTCCCCATAGCCTTGTGTCAATCCCCAACTAATCCCACTGCCCCGCTCTCTCCCCATAGCCCTTTATCAATTCCCAACTAATCCCACTGCCCCGCTCTCTCCCCATGGACCTGTATCAATTCCCAACTAATCCCACTGCCCCGCTCTCTCCCCATAGCCCTGTATCAATCCCAAACTAATCCCACTGCCCCGCGCTCTCCCCATAGCCCTGTATCAATTCCCAACTAATCCCACTGCCCCGCTCTCTCCCCATAGCCCTGTATCAATCCCCAAACTAATCCCACTGCCCCGCTCTCTCCCCATAGCCCTTTATCAATTCCCAACTAATCCCACTGCCCCGCTCTCTCCCCATCGCCCTGTATCAATCCCAAGCTAATCCCACTGCCCCGCGCTCTCCCCATAGCCCTCAATCAATTCCCAACTGGTCCCATTGCCCCGCTCTCTCCCCATAGCCCTGTATCAATCCCAAATAATCCCACTGCCCCGCTCTCTCTCCAAAGCCCTGTATCAATACACAAACTAATCCCACTGCCGCGCTCTCTCCCCAAAGCCCTGTATCAATCCCAAACTAATCCCACTGCCCCGCTCTCTCCCCATAGCCCTGTATCAATTCCCAACTAATCCCACTGCCCTGCTCTCTCCCCATTGCCCTGTATCAATTCCCAACTAATCTCACTGCCCCGCTCTCTCCCAATAGCCCTGTATCAATTCCCAACTAATCCCACTGCCCCACTCTTTCCCCATAGCCCTGTTTCAATTCTCAACTAATCCCACTGCCCCGCGCTCTCCCCATAGCCCTGTATCAATTCCCAACTAATCCCACTGCCCCGCTCTCTCCCCCAGCCCTGTATCAATCCCCAAACTAATCCCACTGCCCCGCGCTCTCCCCATAGTCCTGTATCAATCCCAAACTAATCCCACTGCCCCGCGCTCGCCCCATAGCCCTGTATCAATTCCCAACTAATCCCACTGCCCCGCTCTCCCCCTAGCCCTGTATCAATCCCCAAACTAATCCCACTGCCCCGCGCTCTCCCCATAGCCCTGTATCAATTCCCAACTAATCCCACTGCCTCGCGTTCTCCCCATAGCCCTGTATCAATCCCCAAACTAATCCCACTGCCCCGCGCTCTCCCCATAGCCCTGTATCAATTCCCAACTAATCCCACCGCCCCGCGTTCTCCCCATAGCCCTATATCAATCCCAAACTAATCCCACTGCCCCGCGTTCTCCCCAAAGCCCTGTATCAATCCCAAACTAATCCCACTGCCTCGCGTTCTCCCCATAGCCCTGTATCAATCCCCAACTAATCCCATTGCCCCGCATCAATTGCCAAACTAATCCCACTGCCCCGCTCTCTCCCCATAGCCCTGTAACAATTCCCAACTAATCAGACTGCCCCACTCCCTTCTCATAGGCCTGTATTAATCCCCAACTAATCCCACTGGCCAGCTCCCTCCCCATAGCCCCATATCAATCCCCAAACTAATCCCACAGCCCCGCGCTCTCCCCATAGCCCTGTATCAATCCCCAAACTAATCCCACTTCCCCGCACTCTCCCCATAGCCCTGTATCAATCCCAAACTAATCCCACTACCCTGCTCTCTCCCTATAGCCCGGTATCAATCCCCAAACTAATCCCACTGCCCCCCCACTCTCCCCATAGCCCTGTATAAATCTCCAAACTAATCCCACTGCCCCGCTCTCTCCCCATAGCCCTGTATCAATCCCCAAACTAATCCCACCGCCCCGCTCTCTCCCCATAGGCCTGTATCAATCCCCAAAATAATCCCACTGCCCCGCCCTCTCCCCATAGCCGTTTCATTGCCAAACTAATCCCACTGCCCCGCTCTCTCCCCATAGCCCTGTATCATTCCCCAAACTAGTCCCATAGCCCCGCTCTCTCCCCATAGCCCTGTATCAATCCCAAACTAATCCCACTACCCCGCTCTCTCCCCATGGCCCTGTATCAATCCCAAACTAATCCCACTGCCCCGCTTTCTCCCCATAGCCGTTTCATTGCCAAACTAATCCCACTGTCCCGCTCTCTCCCCATAGCCCTGTATCATTCCCCAAACTAATCCCATAGCCCCGCTCTCTCCCCATAGCCCTGTATCAATCCCCAACTAATCCCACTGCCCTGCTCTCTGCCCATAGCCCTCTATGAATCCCAAACTAATCCCACTGCCCCGCTCTCTCCCCATAGCCCTGTATCAATCCACAAACTAATCCCACTGCCCCGCTCTCTCCCCATAGCCCTGTAACAATCCCCAAACTAATCCCACTGCCCCGCGCTCTCCCCATAGCCCTGTAACAATCCCCAAACTAATCCCACTGCCCCGCTCTCTCCCCATAGCCCTGTATCAATCCTCAAATTAATCCCACTGCCCCGCTCTCTCCCCATAGCCCTGTATCAATCCCAAACTAATCCCACTGACCCGCTTTCTCCCCATAGCCCTGTATCCATCCCCAAACTAATCCCACTGCCCCGCTCTCTCCCCATAGCCCTGTATCAATCCCCAAACTAATCCCGCTGCCCCGCCCTCTCCCCATAGCCCCGCTCCCTCCCTGCATCAATCCCCAGGGACTGCTCCCTACCTGTGCTCAGAGATTCCAGCTCCCTGTCCAGGTGCAGGTCAAAGACTCGAATCTCCGAGATGCCCTCTCCGCGCTCAGCCAGCATCTTCACCAGGTGCCTCCCCAGAAAGCCGCATCCCCCAGTCACCAAGTACACCTGCCCTGGGGCCCTGGACATAGCAGCTGTGCGTGCGACTTGTCAGCACACCCGTGGACTAATCTGAAAGAGAGTTGTGTATCAGTCTCTCAGCACACAGCGGGTAAAAGGGAACGATTCACTCCCGTCTGGTACTGTGCGGCCCGTGTGTGTCTCAGTGCCAGCTCCTGTACATGTACAGCACACAGCGGGTAAAAGGGAACGATTCACTCCCGTCTGGTACTGTGCGGCCCGTGTGTGTCTCAGTGTCAGCTGCTGTACATGTACAGTACACATCGGGTAAAAGGGAATGATTCACGCCCATCTGGTACTGTACGGCCCGTGTGTGTCTCAGTGTCAGCTCCTGTACATGTACAGTACACAGCGGGTAAAAGGGAACGATTCACTCCCGTCTGGTACTGTACGACCCGTGTGTGTCTCAGTGTCAGCTCCTGTACATGTACAGTACACAGCGGGTAAAAGGGAACGATTCACTCCCGTCTGGTACTGTATGGCCCGTGTGTGTCTCAGTGTCAGCTCCTGTACATGTACAGTACACAGCGGGTAAAAGGGAACGATTCACTCCCGTCTGGTACTGTACGGCCCGTGTGTGTCTCAGTGTCAGCTCCTGTATGTGTACAGTACACAGCGGGTAAAAGGGAATGATTCACTCCCGTCTGGTACTGTACAGACCGTGTGTGTCTCAGTGTCGGCTCCTGTACATGTACAGCACACAGCGGGTAAAAGGGAATGATTCACTCCTGTCTGGTGTGTGTGTGTCTGGAACCCATGAACCCGTGGGACTGACTGGAACTAGGGCACGGTGATGTGTCAGAGTGATCGCTCAGTCAAGGTCAGAGAGCAAATTTCAGGGAGTAACGGTCCCGGTAGTGTTCCCTTTGGCTGGTGCCGAGCCCAGCGAAGACTGACCTCATGCTGGTCAAGGGGTTAAAGGTCAGCCAGGTAGGCCAGTACCACACTGGACGAGACACGAGTCAGAGGCCCAGTGCGTGCCCCCTTCCCTGTCTCGCTCTCTCTCTCGCTCGCTCGGTCTCTCTGTCTTTCTCTCTGTGTCTCTCCCTCTCCCTGTCTCTTTCTCCGTCTCTCTGTGTGTGTCTCTGTCTCTATGTGTGTGTCTCTGTCTCTATGTGTGTGTCTCTGTCTCTATGTGTGTGTCTCTGTCTCTGTATGTGTGTCTCTGTCTCTGTATGTGTGTCTCTGTATGTGTGTCTCTGTCTCTATGTTTGTCTCTGTCTCTATATATGCGTCTCTGTCTCTATCGCTCTATCTCTGTCTCTATCTCCCTATCTCTCAACTCTGTCTCCCTATATCTCTGTCTCTCTATCTCTCTCTATCTGTGTGTCTCTATCTGTCTCTCGCTCTCTATTTCTCTCCCTCTGTCTCTCTGTCTCTGTCTCTGTGTGTCTGTCTCCCTATCTCAACTCTGTCTCTCTCTCTCTCTCTCTCTCTCTCTGTCTCTCTCTCTCTCTGTCTCTGTTTCTCTCTGTCTCAATTCAATTCAATTCAAATTGCTTTATTGGCATGACAAGATACATCTTATGTTGCCAAAGCACAGAAATACATGTATGATTGAACACATAAACACCGATCTAGACATACAGTGTATAGACAAGTATACCCATGTATACATAGATATATACACATATAATATGCATATAATCTTTTCTTAGATTTAATGTGTCACTGGGTGTCCCTCTGCTTGTGGCAAGCTGTAACATAGTGTGCCGCTATAGTTACACATTTTCTCTGTTCCCCCAATAGATATGGGAGTTTTTGGTGGTCATTCAAATTTTTGAATTCAGGGCATATTTTTGTGAATTTTGGGTAGAAATTCTCCCTCATGTCCTGATAGTTTCCACAAGTTGTGAGGAAGTGCACCTCTGTCTCCACCACTCCCTGACTGCAGTGAGAGCATATCCTGTCCTCTCTGGGCAGCCGGGTCTGCCTGTGTCTGCATTTTTTGATGGTCAGGCTATGTTCACTAAGTCTGTACATTGTCATGGCTTTTCTCAGTTTGCTATCCTTTACCATGGTCAGGTACTCAGCCATGTTGTATTGTCTGTTTAGGGCCAAATAGCAATCGAGTTTGTTTTGGGTTTTTGTCGTTTCTGTCCAATAGGTCAAATATTTTTCCTTTTGTTTAGTGATAATTGTGTTGGGTCGAATTCTCTGTGCTAGGATGTCACTGTCCTGGGGCTGGTTATTATTAGTAGTGTTGGTAGTTACTTCACTGAGTCCCAGGACTAGTTGACTGAGGGAACTCTTCTCTATGATCATCTCTTGGCATTTCAAGGCTTCGTAATGATAGCAGTGGGGGTTGCTCATTTTTAGGTGTTTCCAAAGTTTGATGGCTCGTTTTTGGATATTAATTAGTAGTGGATATTGGCCTAGTTCTGCCCTGCGTGCATTGTTTGTGGTTTTCCTCTGAGTCCGGAGGATACTTTTACAGAATTCTGCATGCAGGATCTCAATTGGGTGTTTGTCCCATTTTGCGAAATCTTGTTGTGTTAGCGGACCCCACACCTCACTGCCATATAGTGCAATTGGTTCAATTACTGATTTGAAAATTTTGAGCCAAATGCCAATTGGAATTTCTATTTGGATTGACTTTTTAATGGCATAGAAAGCCCTTCTTGCTTTCTCTTTCAGTTCATTCACAGCCAAATGAAAGTTTCCCGTAGAACTGATTTTTAAGCCTAAGTATGTGTAATTTGTAGTTTGTTCAATTTTAGTTGCTCCTAGTGTGAAGTTCATTCTGGGTCCCTGATGTCTGGATCTTTGCTGGAACACAAGAACTTTGGGTTTTTGGGGGTTTATTGTCAGGGCCCAGGTCTGACAGAACGACTCTAGCAGATCCAGGTTCTGCTGTAGACCCTCCTCAGTTGGTGACAGCAGAACCAGGTCATCTGCATGGAGGAGGAATTTAACCATGGAGTCATATAGGGCGAGGCCAGGTGCTGTAGATTGTTCAAGTAGTTTTGCCAATTCATTTATGTAAATATTAAAGAGTGTCGGTGAGATAGGCGAGCCCTGCGCCACTCCACGCCCGTGAGAAATATTTTGTTTGTTTGTCTCCAATTTTAACTGCACATTTATTGTTTGTATACATTGATTTAATTACATCATATGTTTTTCCCCCTACACCACTTTCACTAAGTTTTAATAGACCGTCGTGCCAAATAGAATCGAAAGCCTTCTGGAAATCTATAAAGCAGGCAAAAATTTTGCTTTTGTTTTGGTGAACATGTTTGTCAATTAGGGTGTGTAGGATGAAAATATGGTCCGATGTTCTATAACTTGGTAAGAATCCAATTTGGCTTTTACTCAAGACATTGTGCTCCTCAAGGAAGTTTATAAGTCTTTGGTTTATGATACTACAGAATACCTTCCCCAGGTTACTGTTCACACAGATGCCTCGATAGTTATTTGGGTCAACTTTGTCTCCACTTTTGTATATGGGCGTTATGAGTCCTTTGTTCCAGATATCAGGGAAGTAACCGACACTCAGAGCCAAGTTGAAGAGTTTTAGGATAGCCAATTTCATTTTATCGTCAGTGTGTTTAATCATCTCGCTTAGTATGCCATCTGCACCGCAAGCTTTTCTTGGTCGCAGGTCCTTGAATTTTTCAAATAGCTCTTTTTCAGTTATTGGGTGGTCTAATGGGTTTTGGTTGTCTTTTATGGCCAGTTCGAGCTTTTCCAATTCTTTGCATATTAGATCTTGCTCTGGGCTTTGTGTGTTTTTCTGGTATAATTTTTCAAAATGGTTTTCCCATGTGTCTCCGTTTTGAATGGGCAATTCATCGTGTTGCTTTTTGTGTAATGTATTCCAGTTGTCCCAGAAACAATTAGAATCGATAGATTCCTCAATGGAGCTGAGTATATTCTTAATATACTGTTCTTTCTTGGTTCTGAGTGTGTTTTTATATTGTGTTAGTGCCTGACAATAAGCAAGGCATAGTTCCTCGTTTTCTGTGTTTTTGGTTTGATATTTTTCTGAGTTTTTTCCTCATGTTATGACAGTCTGAATCAAACCATTTTTCGTGGTTTTTTGTTTTGGGTTTACTCTTGCGAGATATCAAGTTCGACATTGTTGCCAAATTATCAAAAATATTATTTAGGTTATTCACTGCCTGGTTTACGCCTTCTTTATTGTGAGTGTATGTGTTTTCCAGAAAGTTGTCCAAGAGGGATTGAGTTGATTGGCTGCTAATTGCTTTCTGGTATTTTTCCGTACTGTTTTGGGCCCATCTGTAGGATTTTTTAATGTTGTACAGCTTACTGGGCTGTGTTTCTGTGTTGGTTGTTTCTGTCCTTTTAAGATATGCAGTAATTTGGCTGTGATCTGACAGTGGTGTTAGTGGTTTGAATCTGAATGCTCTGAAAGAGGATGGGTCCAGATCTGTAATCATGTAGTTTACGGTGCTGATGCCAAGAGGTGAAGAATAGGTCGGTCTTCCTAGGGAGTCTCCTATGAACCTACCATTGACGATGTACAGACCCAGGCTTCGACAGAGCTGCAGGAGCTGTTTTCCGTTTGCATTTATCTGTTTGTCGTAGTTACACCTGTGTGAACGTAAAGGGAGATCAAACTGGTTATTTCCAAATATGTAATTATTCCCCTGAGTACTGATAAAGTCTGGTTCTTCACCAGTTCTTGAGTTGAGGTCACCACAAATCAACACGTTCCCATGGGCCTGGTAATGGTTAATCTCCCTCTCAATGTTGGAGAAGGTGTCCTCTTTGAAGTACGGGGATTCTGTAGGGGGGATGTAGATTGCGCAAATGAAAACATTTTGCATGCTAGAAATTATGTCTTTCTTAATCTTGAGCCATAAGTGGTTTTCGCCCTTTTTTATAAATGTCTCTCTCTGTCTCTGTCTCTCTGTCTCTCTCAATTCAATTCAAATTGCTTTATTGGAATGACAAGGTACATCTTATGTTGCCAAAGCATCGAAAAACATTTATGGTTGAACACAAACGCAGATCTATCCATACAGTGTATAAACAGAGTGTATAAATATACATTCATATAATTTGTATATACTCTTTTCTTAGGTTTACTGGTTGTCCCTCTGTTTATGGCAAGCTGTAACATAGTGTGCCGCTAAGGTTACACAGTTTCTCTGTTCCCCTAGTAGGTATGGGAGTTTTTGGTCATCATTCAAATTTCTGAATTCAGGGCATATTTTTGTGAATTTTGGGTAGAAATTCTCCCTGATGCCCTGATATTTTCCACAAGCTGTGAGGAAGTGCATCTCTGTCTCCACCACTCCCTGACTGCAGTGAGAGCATATCCTGTCCTTTCTTGGCAGCCGGGTCTGCCTGTGTCTGCCTTTTTCGATGGCCAGGCTATGTTCACTAAGTCTGTACATTGTCAAAGTTTTTCTCAGTTTGCTATCCTTTACCATGGTCAGGTATTCATCCATGTTGTATTGTCTGTTTAGGGCCAAGTAGCAATTGAGTTTGTTTTGGGTTTTTGTTGTTTCTGCCCAATATGACAGGTATTTTTCCTTTTGCTTAGTGACAATTGTGTTGTCGAATTCTCTGTGCTACGATGTCACTGTCCTGGGGCTGGTTATTGTTAGTAGTGTTAGTAGTTACTTCACTGAGTCTCTCTCTGTCTCTCTCTCTCTGTCTCTCTCTCTCTGTGTCTCCCTCCCTGTCTCTCTGTCTCCCTCTCTGTCTCTCTCTCTCTCTGTCTGTGTCTCTATATGCGTGTCTCTGTCTGTGTCTCTATATGCGTGTCTCTGTCTGTGTCTCTATATGCGTGTCTCTCTCTGTCTCTATATGCGTGTCTCTCTCTGTCTCTGTATGCGTGTCTCTCTCTGTCTCTGTATGCGTGTCTCTCTCTGTCTCTGTATGCGTGTCTCTCTCTGTCTCTGTATGCGTGTCTCTCTCTGTCTCTGTATGCGTGTCTCTCTCTGTCTCTATATGCGTGTCTCTCTCTGTCTCTATATGCGTGTCTGTCTGTGTCTCTATATGCGTGTCGCTCTCTGTGTCTCTATATGCGTGTCTCTCTCTGTCTCTATATGCGTGTCTCTCCAATTATTCCAATTCCAATTAAAATGCTTTATTGGCATGAAAGTTTACAGAGAACCATATTGCCAAAGCTTACATAGCAAAAAGGTACAGTTTTCCAACATTCTGTAGGTGTCAATCGATTTGACATTTGTTGGGTACATACAATATTACTTTTAAACAATATTAATTTTAAACAGTCTTTGTACTTCATTTGGTACGTTCAATATTAATTTTAAACAGTCTTAATTTTAAACAGTCCTCAGGTTGTGACATGTTGTTACATATTTGGCCCCAAGGTATGGTCTGTCTCCTTCTCCTAGGACTAATCTCAATTTTGACAGATCATCCAATTCCTTGAAATCTGGGGTTGTTTGGCTTAGCTTGTTGAATAATATGTTTCTTGATGTGTTGAATTTTTCGCATTTTAGGAGGAAATGCATTTCTGTTTCAACCTCGCCAGCCAGACATTGATCGCATATTCTATTCTCTCTAGGCTGCCAGGATTTCTTGTATCTGCCTTTTTCAATTTCCAGTTGGTGGTCGCTTAGTCTGTACCTGGTGAGGGTCTGTCTCTGTTTTGTGTCTCTGATGGTCGTGAGGTAGTCTGCCAGTTTATATTCTCTTTTTAGGGCCCGGTAACATTCTAATCTGCTTTGGCTTTCGGTTATTTTGTTCCAATGTTCCAGGTAGGTTTCTTTGCATTTTTTAATGATTTGGTTCACTCGGATTGGTGTTTGGGCGGCTGTGTTGGTCTGGGGCTGGTCAGGGTCCGGCTGAGTACTTAGTTTCCGTAGCAGCTGACTCAGGGGACTCTTTTCTGGGTTTAGCTCTTGGGTCTGAAAGGCTTTGAAATGAAGGGTGTCTGGGGAGCTAGATTTGAGGTGATTTAGGAAGTTTAGTGCTCGTTTTTGGATGTTTATTATCAGTGGGTATCTGCCTAGTTCGGCTCTGCATGCATTTGTTGGCGTTTTCCTTTGGGTGCGAAGGATGCTTCGGCAGAATTCTGCATGTAGGGCTTCTATTGTATGTTTTTCCCATTTAGTGTAGCTTTGGTGATTTAGCGGGCCCCATACTTCACTACCGTACAGTGCAATGGGCAGGATTATGCTGTCAAATATTTTGAGCCAGATTTTGATTGGGATTTGGATGTTGTAGAATTTTCTTTTTATTGCATATAGGGCTCTTCGGGCTTTTTCTTTTAGTGCATTCACTGCTATGCTGAAGCTCCCTGATGCTGTAATAGTTAGACCAAGGTAGGTGTAGCTCATAGTGTGTCCTATAGTGGTATCACTGAGGGTAAACTGGTATTTGTTTTCCTGACATCTGGGCCTTTTTTGAAAAATCATGATGTTGGTTTTCTTTAGATTTACTGTTAGAGCCCAATTTTGGCAGTATTTGTCGAGTAGGTCTAGTTGTTGCTGTAATCCCTGTTCTGTGGGAGACAGCAGAACCAGGTCGTCCGCATAGAACAGGGATTTCACTTCTCCATCTAGGAGACGGAGACCTGGTGACTCGCTTTGCTCCAGCATGTCTGCTAATTCATTTATGTATATGTTGAACAGGGTCGGGCTCAAATTGCAGCCCTGCCGGATGCCTCTTCTCTGGGTGAAGAAATCGGTGCGTTTGTCTCCAATTTTGACCCCGCATTTGTTTTTCAGATACATTGATTTAATAAGGTCATAGACTTTGCCCCCTATTCCACATTGAAGGAGTTTATAATAGAGCCCTTCGTGCCATATAGAGTCAAAGGCTTTCTTGAAGTCGATGAAACAGGCGAATATTTTCCCATTTTTTGTTTGGTGTATATGTTTTTCAATGAGGGTGTGAAGGGTATAGATATGGTCGGCGGTGCGGTGTTTTGGAAGAAAGCCTATTTGGTTTTCTCTCTCTGTCTCTATATGCGTGTCTCTCTCTGTCTCTATATGCATGTCTCTCTCTGTCTCTATATGCGTGTCTCTCTCTGTCTCTATATGCGTGTCTCTCTCTGTCTCTATATGCGTGTCTCTCTCTGTCTCTATATGCGTGTCTCTGTCTCTATATGCGTGTCTCTCTCTGTCTCTATATGCGTGTCTCTCTCTGTCTCTATATGCGTGTCTCTCTCTGTCTCTATATGCGTGTCTCTCTCTGTCTCTATATGCGTGTCTCTCTCTGTCTCTATATGCGTGTCTCTCTCTGTCTCTATATGCGTGTCTCTCTCTGTCTCTATATGCGTGTCTCTCTCTGTCTCTATATGCGTGTCTCTCTCTGTCTCTATATGCGTGTCTCTCTCTGTCTGTGTCTCTATATGCGTGTCTCTCTCGGTCTCTATATGCGTGTCTCTCTCTGTCTCTATATGCGTGTCTCTCTCTGTCTCTGTATGCGTGTCTCTCTCTGTCTCTATATGCGTGTCTCTCTCTGTCTCTATATGCGTGTCTCTCTCTGTCTCTATATGCGTCTCTCTCTCTGTCTCTATATGCGTCTCTCTCTCTGTCTCTATATGCGTGTCTCTCTCTGTCTCTATATGCGTGTCTCTCACTGTCTCTATATGCGTGTCTCTCTCTGTCTCTATATGCGTGTCTCTCTCTGTCTCTGTATGCGTGTCTCTCTCTGTCTCTATATGCGTGTCTCTCTCTGTCTCTATATGCGTGTCTCTCTGTCTCTATATGCGTGTCTCTCTCTGTCTCTATATGCGTGTCTCTCTCTGTCTCTATATGCGTCTCTCTCTCTGTCTCTATATGCGTCTCTCTCTCTGTCTCTGTATGCGTGTCTCTCTCTGTCTCTATATGCGTGTCTCTCTCTGTCTCTATATGCGTGTCTCTCTCTGTCTCTGTATGCGTGTCTCTCTCTGTCTCTATATGCGTGTCTCTCTCTGTCTCTATATGCGTGTCTCTCTCTGTCTCTATATGCGTGTCTCTCTCTGTCTCTATATGCGTGTCTCTCTCTGTCTCTATATGCGTGTCTCTCTCTGTCTCTATATGCGTGTCTCTCAGTTCAGTTTTCAGTTCAGTTCAAATGCTTTATTGGCATGAAAGTTTACAGAGAACCATATTGCCAAAGCTTACATAGCAAAAAGGTACAGTTTTCCAACATTCTGTAGGTGTCAATCGATTTGACATTTGTTGGGTATATACAATATTACTTTTAAACAATATTAATTTTAAACAGTCTTTCTACTTCATTTGGTACGTTCAATATTAATTTTAAACAGTCTTACTTTTAAACAGTCCTCAGGTTGTGACATGTTGTTACATATTTAGCCCCAAGGTATGGTCTGTCTCCTTCTCCTAGGACTAATCTCAATTTTGACAGATCATCCAATTCCTTGAAATCTGGGGTTGTTTGGCTTAGCTTGTTGAATAATATGTTTCTTGATGTGTTGAATTTTTTGCATTTTAGGAGGAAATGCATTTCTGTTTCAACCTCGCCAGCCAGACATTGATCGCATATTCTATTCTCTCTAGGCTGCCAGGATTTCTTGTATCTGCCTTTTTCAATTTCCAGTTGGTGGTCGCTTAGTCTGTACCTGGTGAGGGTCTGTCTCTGTTTTGTGTCTCTGATGGTCGTGAGGTAGTCTGCCAGTTTATATTCTCTTTTTAGGGCCCGGTAACATTCTAATCTGCTTTGGCTTTCGGTTATTTTGTTCCAATGTTCCAGGTAGGTTTCTTTGCATTTTTTAATGATTTGGTTCACTCGGATTGGTGTTTGGACGGCTGTGTTGGTCTGGGGCTGGTCAGGGTCCGGCTGAGTACTTAGTTTCAGTAGCAGCTGGCTCAGGGGACTCTTTTCTGGGTTTAGCTCTTGGGTCTGAAAGGCTTTGAAATGAAGGGTGTCTGGGGAGCTAGATTTGAGGTGATTTAGGAAGTTTAGTGCTCGTTTTTGGATGTTTATTATCAGTGGGTATCTGCCTAGTTCGGCTCTGCATGCATTTGTTGGCGTTTTTCTTTGGGTGCGAAGGATGCTTCGGCAGAATTCTGCATGTAGGGCTTCTATTGTGTGTTTTTCCCATTTAGTGTAGCTTTGGTGATTTAGCGGGCCCCATACTTCACTACCGTACAGTGCAATGGGCAGGATTATGCTGTCAAAAATTTTGAGCCAGATTTTGATTGGGATTTGGATGTTGTAGAATTTTCTTTTTATTGCATATAGGGCTCTTCGGGCTTTTTCTTTTAGTGCATTCACTGCTATGCTGAAGCTCCCTGATGCTGTAATAGTTAGACCAAGGTAGGTGTAGCTCATAGTGTGTCCTATAGTGGTATCACTGAGGGTAAACTGGTATTTGTTTTCCTGACATCTGGGTCTTTTCTGAAAAATCATGATGTTGGTTTTCTTTAGATTTACTGTTAGAGCCCAATTTTGGCAGTATTTGTCGAGTAGGTCTAGTTGTTGCTGTAATCCCTGTTCTGTGGGAGACAGCAGAACCAGGTCGTCCGCATAGAACAGGGACTTCACTTCTCCATCCAGGAGACGGAGACCTGGTGACTCGCTTTGCTCCAGCATGTCTGCTAATTCATTTATGTATATGTTGAACAGGGTCGGGCTCAAATTGCAGCCCTGCCGGACGCCTCTTCTCTGGGTGAAGAAATCGGTGCGTTTGTCTCCAATTTCTCTCTGTCTCTATATGCGTGTCTCTCTCGGTCTCTATATGCGTGTCTCTCTCTGTCTCTATATGCGTGTCTCTCTCTGTCTCTATATGCGTGTCTCTCTCTGTCTCTATATGCGTCTCTCTCTCTGTCTCTATATGCGTGTCTCTCTCGGTCTCTATATGCGTGTCTCTCTCTGTCTCTGTATGCGTGTCTCTCTCTGTCTCTATATGCGTGTCTCTCTCTGTCTCTGTATGCGTGTCTCTCTCTGTCTCTATATGCGTGTCTCTCTCTGTCTCTATATGCGTGTCTCTCTCTGTCTCTATATGCGTCTCTCTCTCTGTCTCTATATGCGTCTCTCTCTCTGTCTCTATATGCGTGTCTCTCTCGGTCTCTATATGCGTGTCTCTCTCTGTCTCTATATGCGTGTCTCTGTCTGTGTCTCTATATGCGTGTCTCTGTCTGTGTCTCTATATGCGTGTCTCTCTCTGTCTCTATATGCGTGTCTCTCTCTGTCTCTATATGCGTGTCTCTCTCTGTCTCTATATGCGTGTCTCTCTCTGTCTCTGTATGCGTCTCTCTCTCTGTCTCTATATGCGTGTCTCTCTCGGTCTCTATATGCGTGTCTCTCTCTGTCTCTGTATGCGTGTCTCTCTCTGTCTCTGTCTCTCTCTCTGTCTCTGTATGCGTGTCTCTCTCTGTCTCTATATGCGTGTCTCTCTCTGTCTCTATATGCGTGTCTCTCTCTGTCTCTGTATGCGTGTCTCTCTCTGTCTCTGTATGCGTGTCTCTCTCTGTCTCTGTATGCGTGTCTCTCTCTGTCTCTGTATGCGTGTCTCTCTCTGTCTCTGTATGCGTGTCTCTCTCTGTCTCTGTATGCGTGTCTCTCTCTGTCCCTGTATGCGTGTCTCTCTCTGTCTCTGTATGCGTGTCTCTCTCTGTCTCTGTATGCGTGTCTCTCTCTGTCTCTGTATGCGTGTCTCTCTCTGTCTCTGTATGCGTGTCTCTCTCGGTCTCTATATGCGTGTCTCTCTCTGTCTCTATATGCGTGTCTCTCTCTGTCTCTATATGCGTGTCTCTCTCTCTGTCTCTATATGCGTGTCTCTCTCTGTCTCTATATGCGTGTCTCTCTCTGTCTCTATATGCGTGTCTCTCTCTGTCTCTATATGCGTGTCTCTCTCTGTCTCTATATGCGTGTCTCTCTCTGTCTCTATATGCGTGTCTCTCTCTGTCTCTATATGCGTGTCTCTCTCTGTCTCTATATGCGTGTCTCTCTCTGTCTCTATATGCGTGTCTCTCTCTGTCTCTATATGCGTGTCTCTCTCTCTCTCTATATGCATGTCTCTCTCTCTCTCTATATGCGTGTCTCTCTCTGTCTCTATATGCGTGTCTCTCTCTGTCTCTATATGCGTGTCTCTCTCTGTCTCTATATGCGTGTCTCTCTCTGTCTCTATATGCGTGTCTCTCTCTGTCTCTATATGCGTGTCTCTCTCTGTCTCTATATGCGTGTCTCTCTCTGTCTCTATATGCGTCTCTCTGTCTCTATGTGTGTCTCTGTCCCTATCTCTCAACTGTCTCCTATATCTCTGTCTCTCTATCTGTCTCTCTTGCTCTCTATTTCTCTCCAATTCCAATTCCAATTCCAATTAAAATGCTTTATTGGCATGAAAGTTTACAGAGAACCATATTGCCAAAGCTTACATAGCAAAAAGGTACAGTTTTCCAACATTCTGTAGGTGTCAATCGATTTGACATTTGTTGGGTACATACAATATTACTTTTAAACAATATTAATTTTAAACAGTCTTTGTACTTCATTTGGTACGTTCAATATTAATTTTAAACAGTCTTAATTTTAAACAGTCCTCAGGTTGTGACATGTTGTTACATATTTGGCCCCAAGGTATGGTCTGTCTCCTTCTCCTAGGACTAATCTCAATTTTGACAGATCATCCAATTCCTTGAAATCTGGGGTTGTTTGGCTTAGCTTGTTGAATAATATGTTTCTTGATGTGTTGAATTTTTTGCATTTTAGGAGGAAATG
Organism: Somniosus microcephalus; assembly: GCF_052327205.1. NCBI lineage: Eukaryota > Metazoa > Chordata > Chondrichthyes > Squaliformes > Somniosidae > Somniosus > Somniosus microcephalus. The sequence goes on from NW_028225179.1 coordinate 45,451,664, forward strand.
CATTTCTGTTTCAACCTCGCCAGCCAGACATTGATCGCATATTCTATTCTCTCTAGGCTGCCAGGATTTCTTGTATCTGCCTTTTTCAATTTCCAGTTGGTGGTCGCTTAGTCTGTACCTGGTGAGGGTCTGTCTCTGTTTTGTGTCTCTGATGGTCGTGAGGTAGTCTGCCAGTTTATATTCTCTTTTTAGGGCCCGGTAACATTCTAATCTGCTTTGGCTTTCGGTTATTTTGTTCTCTATCTCTGTCTGTCTGTCTCTCGCTCTGTCTGTCTCTGTCTCTCTCTCTCCGTCTCTCTCTCGCTCTCTGTTTCTCTGTCTCTCTCTGTTTCTCTCTCTCTCTCTGTTTCTCTCTCTCTCTGTCTCTCTCTCTCTCTCTCTGTGTCTCTCTCTCTCTCTCTCTGTTTCTCTGTCTCTCTCTCTGTTTCTCTCTGTCGCTCTGTGTTTCTCTCTCTCTGTCTCTCTCTGTCGCTCTGTGTTTCTCTTTCTCTGTCTCTCTCTCTGTTTCTCTGTCTCTCTCTCTGTTTCTCTCTGTCGCTCTCTGTCTCTCTCTGTTTCTGTCTCTCTCTGTTTCTCTGTCTCTCTCTGTTTCTGTCTCTCTCTGTTTCTGTCTCTCTCTGTTTCTCTGTCTCTCTCTGTTTCTCTGTGTTTCTCTGTCTCTCTCTGTCTCTCTCTCTGTTTCTCTGTCTCTCTCTGTTTCTCTGTGTTTCTCTGTCTCTCTCTGTCTCTCTCTGTTTCTCTGTCTCCCTCTGTTTCTCTGTCTCTCTCTTTCTCTGTCTCTCTCTTTCTCTGTCTCTCTCTTTCTCTGTCTCTCTCTGTTTCTCTCTCTTTCTCTGTCTCTCTCTGTCGCTCTGTGTTTCTCTGTCGCTCTCTGTCTCTCTCTCTTTCTCTGTCTCTCTCTGTCGCTCTGTGTTTCTCTGTCCAATTCCAATTCCAATTAAAATGCTTTATTGGCATGAAAGTTTACAGAGAACCATATTGCCAAAGCTTACATAGCAAAAAGGTACAGTTTTCCAACATTCTGTAGGTGTCAATCGATTTGACATTTGTTGGGTACATACAATATTACTTTTAAACAGTATTAATTTTAAACAGTCTTTGTACTTCATTTGGTACGTTCAATATTAATTTTAAACAGTCTTAATTTTAAACAGTCCTCAGGTTGTGACATGTTGTTACATATTTGGCCCCAAGGTATGGTCTGTCTCCTTCTCCTAGGACTAATCTCAATTTTGACAGATCATCCAATTCCTTGAAATCTGGGGTTGTTTGGCTTAGCTTGTTGAATAATATGTTTCTTGATGTGTTGAATTTTTCGCATTTTAGGAGGAAATGCATTTCTGTTTCAACCTCGCCAGCCAGACATTGATCGCATATTCTATTCTCTCTAGGCTGCCAGGATTTCTTGTATCTGCCTTTTTCAATTTCCAGTTGGTGGTCGCTTAGTCTGTACCTGGTGAGGGTCTGTCTCTGTTTTGTGTCTCTGATGGTCGTGAGGTAGTCTGCCAGTTTATATTCTCTTTTTAGGGCCCGGTAACATTCTAATCTGCTTTGGCTTTCGGTTATTTTGTTCCAATGTTCCAGGTAGGTTTCTTTGCATTTTTTAATGATTTGGTTCACTCGGATTGGTGTTTGGGCGGCTGTGTTGGTCTGGGGCTGGTCAGGGTCCGGCTGAGTACTTAGTTTCCGTAGCAGCTGACTCAGGGGACTCTTTTCTGGGTTTAGCTCTTGGGTCTGAAAGGCTTTGAAATGAAGGGTGTCTGGGGAGCTAGATTTGAGGTGATTTAGGAAGTTTAGTGCTCGTTTTTGGATGTTTATTATCAGTGGGTATCTGCCTAGTTCGGCTCTGCATGCATTTGTTGGCGTTTTCCTTTGGGTGCGAAGGATGCTTCGGCAGAATTCTGCATGTAGGGCTTCTATTGTATGTTTTTCCCATTTAGTGTAGCTTTGGTGATTTAGCGGGCCCCATACTTCACTACCGTACAGTGCAATGGGCAGGATTATGCTGTCAAATATTTTGAGCCAGATTTTGATTGGGATTTGGATGTTGTAGAATTTTCTTTTTATTGCATATAGGGCTCTTCGGGCTTTTTCTTTTAGTGCATTCACTGCTATGCTGAAGCTCCCTGATGCTGTAATAGTTAGACCAAGGTAGGTGTAGCTCATAGTGTGTCCTATAGTGGTATCACTGAGGGTAAACTGGTATTTGTTTTCCTGACATCTGGGCCTTTTTTGAAAAATCATGATGTTGGTTTTCTTTAGATTTACTGTTAGAGCCCAATTTTGGCAGTATTTGTCGAGTAGGTCTAGTTGTTGCTGTAATCCCTGTTCTGTGGGAGACAGCAGAACCAGGTCGTCCGCATAGAACAGGGATTTCACTTCTCCATCTAGGAGACGGAGACCTGGTGACTCGCTTTGCTCCAGCATGTCTGCTAATTCATTTATGTATATGTTGAACAGGGTCGGGCTCAAATTGCAGCCCTGCCGGACGCCTCTTCTCTGGGTGAAGAAATCGGTGCGTTTGTCTCCAATTTTGACCCCGCATTTGTTTTTCAGATACATTGATTTAATAAGGTCATAGACTTTGCCCCCTATTCCACATTGAAGAAGTTTATAATAGAGCCCTTCGTGCCATATAGAGTCAAAGGCTTTCTTGAAGTCGATGAAACAGGCGAATATTTTCCCATTTTTTGTTTGGTGTATATGTTTTTCAATGAGGGTGTGAAGGGTATAGATATGGTCGGCGGTGCGGTGTTTTGGAAGAAAGCCTATTTGGTTTTTTCTGAGGATATTATGTTTGTTAAGAAAATCAAGTAATCTACTATTTAGAATACTGCAGAATAACTTCCCTAGACAACTGTTGACACAGATGCCGCGGTAGTTATTTGGGTCTGATTTGTTTCCGCTTTTATATATGGGGGAGATTAGTCCTTGGCACCAGATATCGGGAAAACAGCCTGAACGTAATATGATGTTGAATAATTTGAGTACCGCACCCTGCATCTCCATATTGCTGAACTTGAGCATTTCATTTTTGATG